>NC_041375.1:14043540-14171040 GCF_900634415.1 Cottoperca gobio | reverse complement strand
CAATGCAGCAGTGACGCCTCTAGGCAGCTGGGGGAGGAGTTGCAGTGTTGTGTTAAAGGTGCTTTTGGTTTTGTGTTTGTTGTGTGTGTGTGTGTGTGTGTGTGAGACTTTATGCTGCATGTATTCAGGTCCTTCAGCTGGGCTGCTCTGCTGAAGGAGAGATAGGGGAAACAATCCTTTTTTCTTTTCTTTTTTACACCAGGATGCTCACACTCCAACGTCCTTCTGATGATAACGCAATGTCATTTAGGAAAACTGCCGACCTTGCTGCAGTCTCGAGCAAAATGATATTATGCATGATATAGAAATAGCAAAATATAGTGTAGGTCACTGTGGCAGAAAACATAAATGCAGTGAATGTCTGTATGTCTCCTCTCTGTGGATAAGCTTCTGCTCACAAACCTGCTCCACAGTACGTCATAATGCGTAAGCTGCATGTCTCACTTCCCCCTCCTCCCTCTCAGGGAAGTATGCGATGAGGGACCTGGTCAATCGTCTCCCCGGGGGAAACACCACCCTGCTGTCAGACGAGACGGTGGCGGCCATCTGTTGCACCCTGCACGAGGTCACCAGCAAAAACATGGAGAACGCCAAGGCCTTGGCCGACACGGGCGGCATCGAGAAGCTGGTCAACATCACCAAGGGCAGGGGAGACAGGTGGGCTGCAGCAGCATGTATTTGTCCCTACGCTTTTAGCGAGGGTGTACAGTACACACTCGTGAAAACCTGACTGCTAACATGCTCAAATGCATGCTAGAACATGCATGCTAGAACACACAAACAGTCATCAGCCATATGTGGCTGGAGGCTGGCTTGTACACACTGTCCTGGACATTAGAAAGTGTGAGTTTTACACAAACACTTTACACATTCAAGCGCGCACACACAGACAATATTGAATTGCTCGGAGAAGGAAAAAGCCATAGCCACAGGGAAGGTGGTTTTATGTCCCGGTGGAATGATGGACCAGCAGCTATTTCTAGCTATATGTTCAGTGATGTTCCAGGTTAAAACACACCGATGGCACTCTCTTCCTTCAATCATGTTGCCCTGTAATATTTTCAGTGGGATTTTAAAATGAGGTTAAACTGATTTGGGAATACTCAAATACATGTGTTTGTCTGTTTACTAGATACTCTATGAAGGTGGTAAAATCATCTGCTCAGGTGCTGAACACACTGTGGCAGTACCGGGATCTGCGTACCATCTATAAGAAGGTAAGAACATCGGGACTGATGACATAATGGTTCCGGTAAAACAGTCACCTGCTAATTTTGTCTGTGCACTAAATTAATTACCTGTTTTCTTTTGCAAGAAGAGGCAATTTAACTGAAGAAAAACACTGTAAAAAGAAACGTTGTATAAATAACGTGCACCACTTGTTTGGATTTTACTGAAAAGAAAGACATGTCTTGGAGATGCCACACAACAAAGTGTGCCCTTTTTATTTACTGTGGACCACACAGCAAAGGACTTCTTCAAATATTCCCCCTGTGACCAGAAAACGTTGTTGTTGTTTTTAAGAGTTTTACAAAATCCAACACTTTTCAAGTTATTCAAACCCCCACGTTTCCTCTCTCTTCGACCTCACAGGATGGATGGAACCAAAACCATTTCCTCACTCCAGTGTCAACACTTGAACGGGACAAGTTCAAGTCCCAGCCCACCCTCCCCACCAGCACCATTCAGATGTCCCCAGTCAACCACCCTGGTAGGCTCTAGTTTCCCACAGAACCTGCCATATGAAAGCAGACTCTGCCCGTGAAACAGGAAAACCTCTGGAATGTATTGTTAAAATGTGTTTTTCTCTTCACAGCTGCCAGTGCCACGTCGTCTCCTGCCATGCTGGGCACCAAAGAGCATAGAGACACCATCAGAGATTACCAGAGAGCACAGTCAACTATGCAATTTTATAATTACCAGGGGGACAACAGTATCCATAAAAAGCAGTATACAGGTATTCAACAATACACACATCTGAATGCTAATAAAAGTGCACACAGTTTGCATATTATTAGTCTTTAAAACCGTATTCACACAGTATCCACTATCTGCACCAGAGTGTAATCACAGGCTACCTTCAGGCCCTCTCTGTGCAGTGCTTTATCTATTTTATCCCTCGTACCGCTCCCAGCCGATCCCATTGCCAGTCTCGTGTCCCTGCCAAGACAGTCCTCTCTTATCATCTCCACTAAAGCCTGCCAGCCCTGAGACAGTCAGTCATTTTAATTCGGAGCACTTCATAGCGGGGTCTGCACAGTCAGTGAAGAGAACTGGCCGTCCAGTGGCGGACACTCTACAATGGTGCCATTGTTAGCATGTGGCAGCATGCAGACGGGGGCAGTGAGTGGGTACCCAGACATACTACAGCCAGACGAGAGCTCTTGCCAGCTAGCACTGGAGCAGGGAGGGAGGGAGGGAGGGCAGAGTAAACAAAATGAGCCGCAGCCTCAACATTTCGCGCATTGCACAGCAAAATGGAAATTCAGTTTGAGGATTCCACCGGTTAGATAAAGTGCCAAAGAAAATACCCATCCCATGGGCTAAGCAAACAACATAACATCAGTGGCCAACTCTATTATTTGGTGTTATTTCTCTCTGCAGCACAGCGTAGCACTTCTTGATCCTGCTCTAAATACAGACATTTGCCCTATGGGGATGTGCAGACTTTTTCACTGATCTGTAATGAAGTGTATTTACATCAGGTCCCACTGAAGTGCTCTTTTTATTTATTTTCCTTTTCCAGGGTCTGGAAAGCCTTCTCCATATTACTACTCATCCCCCACAAGAGAGGAGCCCAGAAGAACACAGGTGAATTGAATCATTCTGCATTAATGTTTTGGTTCTACTTCACAGGCTCTGTCTTCTTATCTGCTCGTAGTTCGTCTGCTCTGATTGAACCCGGCCGCGGTACCCAAATGAACTTCTGACTTGGAACATGCTTAATTGTCAGACCTTTCCACCTGAAGCGTAGTGACAACACGATAGTAATAATTGTATACGCATGACACTCTGTGAACTTGTAGTGCCTTATGCTACATGCCCCAAATGTGTGTTAGTGCATGTTGTATGAGATTACCGCGATGTTATTATGTTAATGTCATTGCGTGGGGGGCGCTGCTATAAAAGGTAAATGCAGAACTAATTAGTGTTGCATCCACGGTATTTAAATGTTGGTAGAGGTTAATATGGATCAGAAACAATAACGGCAAAAATACAAGCAACTAATAAATATTTTCATCATGATTTAATCTGTCGATGAACCATTTAGTCGATGAAATGCGAGTCACAATTTCCCATAGCCGCGGGTGAACTCTTCTAAAGGATTGTTTTGTCTGAAGCACAGTCTAAAGATTTTCAATTGCCAACGATTTACGAGGCAGAAAAGCAGCTTGAACAAGAGAATGTTTCATATTTTTGCTTGATAAATGACTTAAAATGATTCAATTAATTAGATTTTTTGTCAATGGATTTATTTATTTTTGACATTTGGCTGATCGTTTCAGGCCTACATGCCTTCATTGTGCAGACTAATAAAACTAACTACAGGTGTGAGCCCACCTTTTGAAAACTAAAACTAACGTTTTCTTCTAGGAAGTGTTTGATAGTAATGGTACAAAGCCCTTGTTTGAGATCCGTGCACCGCGCTGTATAAACCTGGCGAGGACAACCGGCTCTTCCACCCCACTTGACTAATACAAAGAGACTGAAGCGTATTCCACTGTGGATAAATGGCGATGCTGGGAATGACCCAGCACGTCAGCTATTGTCTGAGCGAGAGTGAATGTGACTGCTGGGATTGGGATGGTCTGGGTGCGTCTCAAGCACCTGTCACTGCGGGACACATCCATGTGTGCCCATTCAGATAACGGGAGAAGTGAGAAGGAGGGAGGAGATGGGGGGGGGGGGGGGATAAAAGAGAGAGTTGTGTCCTTCACATCATCACATTTAGACCAGTTAATGCGTGAGGGCATCATCCCCCCATTTCTTTTTTGACAAATTCCATTTATCTTCTGGATTTCTACCATTTACCTTGAAGCAGCTGCATTAGTTGCACGTGTGGACTAGAAGGTGATTCGCTTACCCGCTTAAAAAGAATCCTGCAAAGATGTTTGTGTATAATGTTTCCTTTTCTTACCCTCGTGTGGAAAATGGTAATGAAATCGTCGTGTTCCTGGCAGTAGTGGAAGAGCTACTCGGATGCTTCAAATATAGGAATACTTTGGCCTTTTAGGATATATACTTATTTGCTTTTTGTTCACTCAGTCCTCTTATCCAAGCGTATATTATTTACTTATTTAAAATTGGAATCTGCTAAGTAGACACCAACTAACACGTTCAAAAGTCCAAACATTTCCACGGAAAGACTTGAAGAGAAGCACGCCTGTGGGTGGGGGAGATACGGTGAGCTCCCCATGAAGGCGTACACGTGCGTCAGTGCGGAAAAGTCGCCACAGACACCAGAACTGCTGTACACTACGAAACACAGAGGGCTTAATCAGCCTTGTGTGAACTCGTTTGGTAAAGGCTTAAACAAGTCCTGCACTGCAATTTTAAATAGCATAAAATTAAATACACAAGTACTTCAAAACTGTATTTTTTTAAACCTTAAAGTGTCAGTTCTGGGTGATTTGGCATCGCCTGTGGTTGCCTTGCCTGAGGAGTTGCAGGTGTGCAACTGGTCGTCTGCAACTTTTCATTAACCACTCCGCTGCCAAAATAATGGCACGTCTTGTTTCACAGACTTGTTTCTGGTGAACAAAAAGCTTGGTTACAAATGCACTCTTGTTTCCTGTGACTGCTTCACAATAAAAGCCACCGGGTGTTTTGCTTGGTGGCTTTTATTGTGAAGCATTAAGTTAATGCAGCTCCGACACGGTTGAACTCACAACCATCTGGTGTTGTATTTGGAAGCCGTACTACTAGGCCATCAGCACCCCTGATGCAGTACAGTAATTGAGTACATTTGCTTGTCACTGTTGCCTCTTCATCACATTCATTAGTCTTCCTCTCTCTTACCCTTGCAGCCTGTGTATTATACGGAGGAGCCGGGCAGGAGGAACTACGATACGTACAGAATGTACCTGCAGCATCCCCACGGCTACGACGACCCGTACTTGGAGGAGGTGATCAACTACCCACCCACAGTGGACTACAACTCCCAGCCTCACGGACTCAAATCCACCACCAACTATGTGGACTTTTACGCTAGCACACGGAGGCCTTCCTACAGGGCAGAGCAGTACCCTGGCTCTCCTGACTCCTGGGTATAAGTTTGGAGAGGCTCCTGAGGGGCGTCCACACCCCCGCAGCAAAGGAGAGGAGCCCATGGGAGCTATAAACTTTTTCATGAACTTGGCTTCATAAGTGTGTGAGTTTTAAAGTGAATGTGTGCGTGTGGAGAGGGAGTTCAACTGAGCGATGACAGATGGAAAGACGGAATGTGTGCCAAAGAAGGAAATCAAGGAATGTTTTTTTAAATTATTTTTTATTTAGTAGAGGAAGATGGAATCATGCTGGGGGTCCGTTGAGGGACGATACCCTACACCACAGTGAGGAGACGTGCGTCCTGCTCTGTCTAGATGTTAGTTTTCTTTTCTTTATGAAAGTCTTAGCTGTGATAGCATGGTGAAAGGTGTGAGTCATGTGAGCGAGGGTATGCGGTAAGAGTCAAGATGGGGAATGTGTATGTGCTGAAGCCAAAATGGCTCATGAACTCATATCTGTTAAAAAAAAAAAAAAAAACAATAACAGTAAACTAATGATGTTAGATTGTACAGAGGGATCAAATTGTATCTGTACTTAATGTTGAAGCTGTGTAATGCCATGGAGTCTTGTACATTTCTTTCATTTTATTGTAAATACAGAAAAAAACATGTTACCTGGTTTACATTCATCAGCACTGGTTAAAAAAATAAAATAAACTTGTGCCATGTTAAATCTCTATAGATATATAAATATATGAAAAGATATGTGGACAAAGATGGCATCATAACACAACCATGCTAAAATAATAAAAAAAAGGTCAGTTTTGTTTTTTAAACATGTGTAATTGCATCTTTTCATAGGTACGGTGCAAATATATCTTCCACACTGTGTTTACTGCCATTTGTTATGCACACAAACAGAAATGAGTGAGAATATGAAGAAACCCAAAAAATAAATCAAACTCCCAACATTGTATTCACACAGACATGAGTGCAGGGAGACTGGCTTAGCTCTGTGTTTCATTAAGGTGTGTCTAATGGGTCCACATGAATTTGTAAACGTCCAGATTTTTTTAACAATTTGTGCGAAAGCTTTCAGTCCATGTTCAGAATGTAAACGTTCACATCTGCACATCTTGAATAAGTACAGACAGGTAAGCAGATCATGATTACCACTTGCCACTAAATGCAAAGTGCTGGTGTGGACCATATAACTATCGGTGTGTTGCAGAATCAACATGTACTTCTCTATAAAGTAGTGATCAGGCTTGCAATCACTAAATGTTTTCTATTCATGTAAAGAAGGACAATCACCCCCACCTCTCAATGTAGCATTGCTATGTAGCAGGAGTCCTAGTAATAGTAGACTTCTAGTCTTTATGATTACTCAGAGCGCTTTTACAACACGAGTCAGCATTCCTCCATTCACACACTGGTGGCCATCAGGAGTTATTTGGGGTTCAGTATTTTGCCCAAGTACAACATGTTGACCGCAGGGACTGGGGATCGAACTTCCTTCCTTCCGCTCCACCTCCTGAGCAACTGTCGAAGAAGCATAATACATGTCTACGAATATGAGAAGAAAATAAAACCACAAACAAGAAAAAAGATTAAGAAATTATAGTAGGAGCCCCCCGCCTCCTCTGGAGTTTAGTAAAGGTATGAGTTAATATACTAAAACTACGCTCATGTACAAACGAGGACAAAATGCAGATCCTCAGCCTTTCCTGTATATTCCCCCAGGTGGTCTGTGATTGGCTGCAGGTCCCCAGCTTCACCAGCCAATGATATGGCAGAGGAGAATGTCTGGGAAGCAACAAAGCAGAACGTATTAACACATTTTAACATTCACACATCCCCCTATAGAAGGATGTAACCGTCTGTAAGTAAATGAAACATGAGAATTAGAGTTAACACATTTTTGCTTCGTCTGTTTTCTCGTCCATGGCGGGATTAACCTGCAAACATTAATTGCTGGTCACCTATTAAACCCTTATTTCTCCCCCTAACTGTGCAAAATATGCAGTTTTTCTACATTATGTGGTCCAAGGTTTGCGGTGTGATAACTGGATTACACACATACATACCAAACTAAAATGATGAAGGTCTTAAAACTAACCTTTATGGATCTTTATCAAGATCAGGTAATAAAGCAGGACAGCCTTATGTCAGTTGATATTTTTACTTTAGTGCTGCTGTATATTCCCAAAACAAATGTGTTAATTAAATAAGCAGAAACCGGTTGACAGAGTGGAGCTTTCAGGGACATTGGAACTCCCAACACTTATTACCACCAATAGTTGTTGATGTACATTAAGTGCCTGCTGCACGTAGCACACAAACACATACTGTACCACCTCAGACACTGAGACACACAATACAAATGATACCCTCCAACACAGCAAACAATCAGCTAAACCTATGCTTGTTCAGACAGCAATGACCTTAGCACAGCTGAGGGTTAAGCCTCACTGATTTCAAATGAACCCACTGTAATCCTAAGGTGACACAACAGGTCATGTAGGATAACATGGAGACACAAATTACTTGTGTTATGTGTGTGTTTAGAAACAGATTGTCGGTCAAACGTGATTCTTTGGATTTACACACATGGTTACACACCCACAGGCGTTTTCATTTGTGTTTGACTAACAGCCTCCTGACTCCTGTTAGACCTGTTGGGGAAACATTAAGTTAAGTGACACTTTTAAGTATGAGGAGGCTATTTAAAGAAGAAGAAGAACCATACAAGCCAACCTCACTCTCACTCACACCTGTGAAGATGTACATACTCTACCATATGGGTGTACAGCCTACTGATATCAACATTTAGTTCCAGTAAGACAATATTAAGATATCTATCTGCATATGCATTCTTACACAAAAGAACCATAATTTTCCACCTCTGATAGAGGGTTTGTTTTTGTTGTGTTTTATATATCCTATTAAACAATGCTTGTAACCAAATGTGAATGTATTTAAAGCCCCACTGTCTTTGTCAGGCAGTTTCAGAGCAGTTGTTGTTTGAGGTGCTTCTTCATTTGAAATTGTACGGTTTTGTCAATATTTTCAAAATAAAACTATAAAAATTATAAATAATAAATAATAGGAACAACTTGAATAGATGCACGCAAATACGGGCGTATTTCCCAGAAGTAAATTATCAATTTGAAGCTATTCAGTTTCGCTTTATTAGTCAAAGCTCAACATCAGTAAAAAAAAAAAAAAGAAATAGGCGTCTCTGTTGCTGCGTGCTTCCTGTCAACGTCATCTTTGTTTGAGCATAAAAACAACCAAGTGGGCGTTCAGTGTGTGGTGCTTTCTTTTCTTTTTGTACGGAAAGTTTCAAAAATGGTGCAGCAACTCTCCAAATCTGGGGTGAAGGAGTCTCCTTTGTTGAAGGCTGGTCACCCTCCTGCAGGTAAACTGTTGTTCGCGCGGACTTCGAGTTGCACTGATGCTTTTCTTTCACTACGTAAAGCCAAAGCGTTGTTGTTTTCACTGCTCGCTGCAGATCGAGAGCCGTGCAGACGTGGAGTCAAATATTCTAGCCGTTTTTTGTGTATTCTTTTACAACACGTTGTGATTCGCGGGTTGGTGAATTGTGTTCGTATCGTAGAAAACCAATTGATTCGCTGATTTTTATTTGTGATAAATTCTGATTGCATCCAACCTGCGACGCTTGCATTCCACCCTCACGCACTTTAATTGCAAGCAGGCCCCTGCTGAAAGTAACACCATGTTCTCACTGGCTGAACGCTGGCATAGGCACGATCAAATGTGTACAAAAACCCTGTCCTTAAAACCCACTGTTATTAGAAGCAATTTGACAACTGGAGATTTATTTTATTTTAGTATCCTTTTTTTTTTTTTTGTAGTCTGCTCCTTTTTTGTTGTTTTTATAACGTTACTAATGCATTTATTTGAATTGTTTTTACTTTTAGTTTCCATTGCACGATTTAAAGGGAAGTGCTTAATGGTCTACTCAAGAAGTTTTTTGCATCAGTGACTTTAAAAACTCATAAAAAAGTAAGTCGTAGTGACTCACAGGCTGTGGCTTTAGTGTGGGGGCTGACTTCTAAATTGTTATATATCCTGAGGCTAAAAAATAAAATACAATTTATTTTTGAAAAAATGCCATTTTGTGTAGTGGAAATATTTTCCTTTTTGTTACTGCTTTTAATCCTTTTATGACTTCTCAGAGTTATCCCTAACCCCAGGTTGGGACCCACTGTAAACATGTTGGCCACTCCTTCAAATTGGACTCAAGTTAATGACTGCCCGTCATACTTTAACAATCTGTATAGTATTTTGAATGGCAATATAAATCTGAACATTACTTTGTAGATGTTTTTGTTTTTGTTTTCATGTTTCAGGGGGTCAGGAGTTGATTTCTCATCACTTTCATTTAAACTGTTTTTGTCTCTGGTTCAATAGTGAAGGCTGGAGGTAAACGGGTAGCCAAGAAAAGCTTGGAAGACACCCATCATGGGACTCCAGAGAAGGACACCAAGCGTTCTGATAAACAAAGGTAGGCTGACTGTCTGCATCTATAACTTCTTCTACTAATTAAATGTGTGTTTTTATTAAAGTTAAGTGAACTATTTGATCTTGCCGCAGATCCCTCACCACCTCCAACAGGATGCAACAAGTCAGTATACTTCTGGCAGGAACTCTTGACAAGGTAAACAAAACATTACCTTTTTTTTTTTTTTTTTAAAGCCAGTTCTTACTTTTGCATTTCAAGTTCATTCCTGCTGAGCAAACTGGATTAGATGCAGTGCCTCAGGCCACAGAGCCTTGTGTGTAATAAACTTCTGCCTGATGTATTTGCAGCTGAGCCATGAATTCCCAGAGACACCAGTGAGTGTGAGGCACAGCAAGGTGCGTCCTGCAGTGGAGAAACCCCACACCCCCCGGACCTTTCTCATCCAGCAGCCGAGGAAGTTTTGAACAACGTGTTACAGAATGCCCCAGAGGGAACCATGTCAAGTCAACTGTGAAAGACTAAATGAAGGGTTAGGCACGTGAGGGGACTGACGGGATGGAGAGTTTTCATCAAGCTCAGTTTACTTTCTAGGCTGTTCTTGTTTGTTTATAATACTATAAACCAGCATTTAATGTGCCTTTTTTGCTAGTGTTAAGAGAAATACTGCAGTATTTCCCAGCTGATGGCGTTTGGGTATGTTTTATGTGAGGGTTAGGGATTGTGCAGTTGAGGGAGGGGGGGGGGGGGGGGGGGTTTCCAGTGAGAACTTCACTTTGTATTGCTTGGCACTTAATAGATTTAATAATAAAACAATATTTGCATGCCATCACTATATTGCAGATTTCCTTATTCCTCAAGGTTTATTTTGTAGTAAGCTACGACGACCACTAGATGGCAGCACATGGTTGTTTATTACATTAAAAAAAGTCAGGATTTTTGTACAAACTAAACTAAATTGCAATTATAACTTTCATTTCACTTTTTCAAGCCTTTATTCACTTGCATACATTCCATGTGCATTGCAACAACGAGTGTAAACGAGAGTCTCCAATGACTACTACTACAAAAAAATATATATATATTAAAAAAAAAAAGACTTCTTATCTTTCCAAAGGTGCTATTTTAGTATCACCTGAATTAAGGTCTCTTTGGATGATTCCAGTATGTAGTAGTGAATCACCGTTAAATGGTCAATGGAAGAACTCTCCGGTAACTTCCCATAAAGGCTAGTTAGGTCTTGTCCGTCAACAAGAAGCACATAACAGAAGCAAGAGACTACCGAAGATGAGTAAAGAGAGGTTTTAGTGTTTAACAAAATGCTAATTTTCAACACCTGTCCAAATTATTCTTTTAAATTGAAGGGTAAAGTCTGTTTTTATTTAACTAACGTGAAATCGTATTTCAAAATCTAAAGTATCCATGCTGATTAGAGTCCCATCATTTGTGTGAAGTTGTATCCTGCGGGGGGCCAGAAATCTCCATATGCATGAAACGATCAAGCCACCCTGACGTTTGCTTATGTAGGACAGAATGCAGAAACTATCATGTAATCCTGTCGGCACTTCTTTGAAGGTAGGCCTCTTTAAAAGAAGCGGTCCAGGTGCCTCGTATCGTATTTCTGTCAGTCATACCAAAACATGAGCTACTACAGTATGTTCCATATCATGGATGTGGTGCAGACAAGTGAGGCAAGTGATTCTTCGGTTTTTAATTATTTTCTTGCCTAATTTATGAATGCAGGCCTGGGGTGCATTGCAAATGAGGTGGAAGAAGGCAGATAGATGGCCAATTGGATTATAAATTCCTCAGCCTTCATACATCACATGTTTCTGTCATGTTTGTGCTGAAGAATAAACCCTGATGGAAAGCAAGACGACCACGTTAAAAGACGAGGCACTGTAAAGAAGTGTTTTTTCTAAACTGCTTTCAGATTGTAAACCAGTTTACATTCAAACGCATAGTGAGGTTGAGTTGTTTTTTATCCTCCAGTCGACATGAATGAATGTTTTTTATGTCATATTATAGAAGAGACAGGAATACCACATGCAGTACATAACCACTAAATATAGCTGTTGCATACAGCTATGCATGTTTGCTAACAAAAAAGTAAAAGACAACACAAACACATATAGGCCTATGTATAAATATATGTGTATAAATGTATTTATATACATATGTGTATAAATGTATTTATATATATATGTATACATCTATAAATGTATATATATTAATAATATATATTTATACATGAATATATATATATATATATATATATTAATATATGTATAAAAACATAGATATACAATATTAAATATATAAAATATCTCGTTTTGGGAAATATACCTCATGTTGAGGCTACAGAGACTATTTCCTCCAGGACAGATTATATTTTACTGTTCTAAATTCAAACAATCCCAATTTATAGCTATATGGATTTGTTGCCCATTTTTCAACAACTGAAAAACTAAAATATTTTAATAAACCAATATTAACAATTTCTTTCCAAATGTATGCTCTCTCACACCTTACTTTCAGAAATAAATATACTATCCTTTTTTGGGACTTTTTAATTCACAGGGTGTATAAACTACCTGAGCTTGGGGAATGAACACTGAGTAATGCTATACTTAGGCACACCTTGACACCACAGAATGTGCCTTTGTGTCTAAATGATCAGTTTAAAAAAAAAAAAAGGTGTGAAAATATAATAGCTACTCCACCCCTAAGCCCCAAACTGGTTTGAGTGTGAACATGCAAGTGTGTTTTGTTCTTGTGTGTTATGTGTGTGTCATGTCCATGCATTCATGTTTGCATCAGAAAGCCCACAAACAATATCTGCTCGTTTGTTCGCCAACAAAGTACTCGACGATAGCCTTGTAAACACAATGAGCCGACCTAAAATTCTCTGTGATGGTCATGCTGTTCACACATGCCTTTGATGCCATCTGTGTGTGAAGTTCAGAGACCTCTCCAGCTCTGTTTGAGGAGTGGAGCAGTTGGTGGTCTTCTGACTTGCAGACATGGTGCATTTCACTGCCAGTGTCTGCCCATTCCCCCGCCATCTGAAGAGCCTCGCTGACCCAGTGACGCCCACCACACTGCTGAGAAAACACTGCACACCGACAGTATAACAGCGCCTCACTCGGAGCGGTGGGATGACTGAGAAGATGTGGTTTGCAGTCCAAAAATGAAATCCTATCGCCACAGTACACTTTTAAGTTAATTTCTTATATGGCAGCTTACACAGAAAACAATAGTTTAATTCAAATTAAATGAAAAGAAACACACAATTAATGATTTTATGACATTACACTTCTGCTGAACATGTCTTTGCGCTTGAATCAAACTGCATAACATATTGTCACCTCATGAGGTCACCATAGACTAAGGTATGAGACCAACAGCCTAGAAAGCCTTTCTAGTAAGCATTTGCACTTTCAAGCTTTGGCATGATAGGTTCAGTAGATACTTCTTTATACCTGAAAACATTTAAGCCTCTCAAATAACATTTAAATGAAGATATATATACTGATATGTATTATATGATTAGATTCAGCAGTAGTCTACATAAAAAGCTACTGAATGACATCCTGATTTTAACTGCCACGAATAGAAACCTAAATCAATTAGGCTTAATTTACATAAAAGCATTGACTCATGTTTCAACCCATCGATCTACTAATGTGCACCAACAAGGAGGAAGTTACTTCATAAGATTGCTAGTGGAGGGAGAACTGGTCATTTTAAATGTTTGCATCAATAGGTTATTTAAAGTAAAGCTAATTTTATAAAGTTACAGTGCCCAGATTGTTTAACTAAAACCACAATGTAATGCATATACTCTATTACAAGTATGATATTCAAAATTGTGTTTGGACTATGAAAAGTGCACAAGAATTAGCAGCAAAATATATTATTAGTAAGTGTTTTTTACAAAGACTGGCCGCATTCAGAGTGATACATCTTCAATGCAAAGCAGCATTTTAATGTGTGATGCCACGTTTATATACCCTTGGATAGTTTAAGCACCATGTTTTATGAGCTTCTTTATATCTTGTGTGTAAAATCTTAATCTGCACAGTAGCAAATAACAATATACCAAAGATTAATGTATGGAGTAAAAGGTACTATATAAAACAATAATTTTGAGTATTTCTGGCACCATACCCCTGATTACCCCGCTTAAATTACAAGTTGCAAGCAATTACAGTTGTCCTAATACACGTATCTTGCATCGCAATCATCCTGTCGTGTCCATGAGGCATGCTCAAAGAAATTAACAGGAAGAGGGAAAGAGGAGGAGGAAGGAGGGGGGGGGGGGGGGGGGGTAGTGTGTCCTGGTTCCCTGCCCTCTGTTGATGTGCCTGCCTCCCTCACAGATGACCTCATGCGGGGAGGAGGAGGAGCCCATCGGCCCGTAGCATACCTTGGTGGATCAAGTGGGGACTGAGTTCGTGTGGAGATACGCTGAAAGACTGGGGAAAAGTTTTTTTTGGGTATTTTCATATCCATGACATTTATCAGGTAAGATTTACAAACACATTCACAAGTTGTCTGTGTCTACGGAGTTAGCCTGAAAATGTCGGTTCAGAAAAGTAGAGATAAGTTGTTCCAGTCAGGAGTTTTAGTGGCAGTTAGTTTTGGAGGAATGTCGGGACATGCCCATTGAGCTGTCGTCAAAACCAACGGGAATGACAGCAGTGTGTTTTATTTTCAAGTTATTAAGGGTAATTTAACTTCTGTGGTCGAGTTATTTTCTGTGTACCTTACGTTACTTAACGTTATTGTTGCCGTTACTCATGCTAGCTAGCTGAACAAGCTCAGTTGCTATGTTACGTTGAATCAAACATAACGTTTCCGTTTAGTTTGGTGTGAACTGGCGCTAACGGGACACACACTGAAACGTATTAACCCTTTTTAAAAAGATGTCACTTTTGTGTGTGTGCGTGTGTGTGTGTGTGTGTGTGTGTGTGTGTGCATCGTTTCCTGGCATTAAACACCTCAAAAGATTTTGGCACGATGGTTTATCTTTGAAGAGTTTCGAGCAAGATCGATTAGTCGATCAATTGATTAACTGTTTAGATTATATTGGCAACAGTTTTGCTAATGTTTCATTTAAAAAGAGGCAAAAAGCTAACCTTAAAGACAGATTTATACTTAATACATATTTATACTTAGTTAAGTGAAAGTAAATTGCTGATAAAAATTATATTTTCCTTTTGAAATAGGGCTGCAATTATTCATCTATATCTTTTTTTGCTTTCTATGAAATCTCAGAAAATAGTTAAAATGCCTGTCATCATTTTCCAGAGTCAAATGTGATGATGATGTGTTTTGTCTGACCAGCAGTCTAAAACCCAAAGTTATTCCATTAACAATAATAGCCAGGAAAATGTCATTATCGATTGATTGTTTAAGTCAGTAATATTGAGCAAAATACAAATATCTCTTCTAAGTTTTATATGATTGTAAATATAATATATTTTGGGTTTTCGATAAAACAAGCAATTTGAGCTGTCACCCTTATGCTGGGAAATTGTGATACTGAAATAAAAAAATACAATAAAAATAGATAGATTAAACATTGATTGATTTAAAAATATATCTTGAAAGTACATATTCATTAATAATGATAATGATCATTAGTTTTGCAACCTTGCAGATGTTGTCTGTTTATATAATTTCACTGCAAAATAGCCTAAATTGCTTGTTGCTAGACATCCAAGAAGAGAAGTAATACTTATTGTGGAGTAACATCCTGCTTAGTAGGATGCAGATGTTTTACAAAAAGGTTCATTACTTTTCTTATAACTGTGTGGTCTTGTTTGATGCTAATGTTAGTCTGTATTTTGTGATTGGACGCAGTGGTTTTCAAACCAGAACCCAACCCAGATATAGTAGTAGGTTTAAGCCTACAGGACTGTAATCTTGTTCGCCCACATGGATTGAGTCATTGAAGTTTGACCACTGGCTGTATATTACTTTAGCTGTTTTCAGCTTATTTTTCAATGGAAGAATCCTCTTGTAACTCAGCCAGGTGTTCGAAGTAGCTCTGTTTTCCCCTTAAGAGAAATTGCTTGTAAATGTCAAGATGCAGCTTTGATCTCTGAGAACACATGAAGTCATCGATTCAATGTTCTCTCTGAAGAAGTGATATAAAGCCTTCATAACCTCTTGTCGTCTACCTGCCATAACATTAGCTATTTCCTGTGTTGAGTTAATTGTCTCAATTTAGCTTAAAGGGCACTTCCACTGTATATACAGTGTTGATTTTCCATTTCAAACTCAACAGGTGAAACAGGCTTTGCTGCTGACAATCATGCTGACTGCCCGTTAACTTGGAGATAGTCAGTATTAACGTTCCAACATAATTTCAGGCAATTTTACGCTGATTATGGAACCATTACCGTGGATTTGCATGCCTCTATGCCAAGGCTAGACAGCTACCCCAATTGTCTACCAACTGCAGAATTAGAAGATGTTTGCACTACCGAGCACTCATCTTATTGAAAGTGCCACAAGAGTCTGCCTCCCAGTCTCTACAGAGCCTGGTTCCCATGGTCCCTGGCCAGTTGGCCAGTAACAGATGCTGGCATCAGAGTTGCATTGTTATGGCTGAGGAGGGAAAGTTATTGGAGCCAGTGACCTGACAGACAGCACATACTGAGTTGTTGATGATGATGATTTTGTACATTTGAAAGGGGCTACTCATTGTAGAAGCACATGGTTCCAATAGGAAAGACATATATTTAGAAATGATTTGGGTTCAGGACCCCTACAGTCAGCATACTGTTCAACCGAGATTGCCTTTAATATAAGCACCAACATAATGTCCTATAACACTCTTAGGATGCTCTTAAACCTAACTTATATATGTTTCAAATGATCTCCTGGTTGGTTTGCTTCGTAGGGCTGGTATGAAAGCTGTCATTACAGTAAACGTGGGATTTTAGCTTCAATTTGAAAGCTAACGTACTATTATCAATCTACTTATCATGAGAGCTCTTGAGGAAGCAACCTCCTATGCTATCTATATGTAAATGATCTTCATAATGTGTACTATATGGGGATATTCTATCATGGCCATGACACTTTCCCATGTCAAAATCATTGAGATGGTTTTAGGGCATGTTGTGACATAATGGTGTAATAGCAGAAGAGGCAAAAAGCAGTTACCCCGTGAGCACCTGGAACTTGAACACAGCTGAGGTTGTTATGCACTTCTTTTGTGTTTAATACCATGCTGTGGGGGGAGACACAATCTCCTGCAATGAGATAGCTGAAGTGATCCTAAAAAACGAACATGGCTAACACTGCAAAAGTATGATAATACTCTATTTACTCTTTATTATTATTATTATTATTATTATTATTATTATTATTATTATTATTATTATTATTATTATTATTATAAAGAAGACTCCTGTCAAGTTCTAAAATGCCTAGATATTTCCCAGGCAAAGAAATCATGTTGCATTCTCAGCGTTGGGATGAAGGATCATACACAAGCCCACTGGCAAAGTGGCATTGTGTAATTGAATTAGATCAAGTTTCTTAAAGGTTCATGACAAGTTCTGTATCAAAATGCATTGCCTTACCATTTAATTTCCCCTCAGGTCATCTATTAAAACATTACAGAAGAACAGAATAAGAATATTGTCTTTGTGATTCAGTGATGGTGTTGGCAAGTGTCCTAGTATGATGCATTCTGCTGAATTATGTACCAATATTGAATTTCTCATTGCAAAGCTACCGTATATTCTGTGGTGTTATAGAGTTAAAAGTCCAGGTGAGCAAGCGTGTATGCATTTTTAAGGTCAATGCATGTGCAGACTGTATGTAAATCATGCTTGTATGTGTGTGTGTTTGGAAGTGCTTCTTAGTAACAGCTGTTACTGATTTACATTTTTGTCAAGCCTTTTTGAAAGCCTCA
Organism: Cottoperca gobio; assembly: GCF_900634415.1. NCBI lineage: Eukaryota > Metazoa > Chordata > Actinopteri > Perciformes > Bovichtidae > Cottoperca > Cottoperca gobio. Next base: position 14,153,411 of record NC_041375.1, on the reverse strand, counting down.
GAGACAGACAGACGGAGAGTGGTCTAGAGATGCAGAGCGTCTCAGACATACCAAAGTGTGAAATTCAGTATTTCTACCTAGATGGAGGCATCTCTATGGGAAGTAGACTGTGAGGCTCATATTTCATAAGGAGTTGTAAAGTAGTTTTAATAGTTGTATTAATAAGTCACCATAATGACATCATAAAGCAAACTAGTAGTTCTGGTTACTGACGTTCCAGGAAAATGTCTTCTTATCAACGTACATACTTTGTTGATTTCTTTCCTTTTGATTATTCATGCCATAATTACAATGTCCTCACAATTTCAACACCACAACACATCTGTATTGTTGGTTTCTCCCCTTGAGAAATGAATTTACAATTTCCCAGTGCGACAGGAAGTCAAAGTCTGTGAATATTTAAGAGCGGACATTGGAACTGGATGTAAGTGTGTCATAACAATGACTTGATGAAACTATCTCATTAGGGTTGAATTATTATTTTATTCGATAAGGACAATGCTACTTAACATAGTACCAATACAGAAATGAAACTGATGTGCTGCACAGAGAGTTTAGAGCTGATTGCTTTTCAACTCTTGTACCTGGTTGGGCTTAGTTAGTATGTCTCCGAGTTAGATATGTCATTTTGTATCCATCTTGGCTAATTTGCGACTGAGTAGAAGCTTGTCTCATATGACAGATGTGCCTGTAACAACAACGGTAACCATTTATGTTTAAGGCTAGGTGTCCTCCCCTATTCAGTTATGGCATATCACTGTTAAATGACATTACCATTTTTGTTTTTGACACTAAATCATATCATAAGTAGTTTACTCAGTATGGCTTAAGTGAGATAGGCTAAGAATAAACCTGCACTCCAAAACTGACAAGTGGGTATGGCATCTTATCTACAAAGTGCTTCTTGGTCTGAAGCCCATTTGAATCTGACTGAAATCCTGGCATAGTGTTTCATTTAAAGTCAGTTTGTTATGTGACCCTCTGACCTACAAGTCATAGCACGAGGAAAATCTCTCTGTGTTTGCAGGAACTTCCTGTAGACTTTAAACACTACATGTTAATGATTTACTCTTACTCAAACACTAGGCTTCCTGGGAGGCAAATGTCCAATTGAGTGTAAGCAATATTGGTACAGAATGATTTATTTATATGTTGATTATTAAGAACTAATAATTTATATTAAACACACTTGATTGCTATGTCAAATCAGTATATAGTGATAATGTTTAATCAGCAGTGATCGCAGGAGTTAATGGCTGTAACTGATGAGGTAATTGTTTTTACTCAGCGGGAAGTTAAATATCTGGTGCCGGCTGATGATTTCAGAGGAGGGGTTCGTGTGGTGCATGGAGTGTGTAATCGTTGTGGAAAGGAAAGGCTCAGAGTGGAGAAACTGGTTTGTAAAAGCACTTCTCATGTTAACTCATTCATAAATGCATGTTACACTCTGATCTATCAGACTGAATTAATGTAGGTTATATGTAGGCGTGGCTAAATCTATGGCTGGTTTAGTTTTGATTTGATCTGGTTAGGATGTGCAATATCTTGTCGTGTTCCAACATTTTTGTTTCCACGGCCTGGGGTGCAACTGTGAATTCAGAGCATGCCTCGACACTTCTAGAAAAACACTGCTGGGACACAGTCAGTGCTGAGCCAGCATGTAGTCTTGTGTCTGGATTTATTCGTCAGTCATATTAGAAAATATCAAGGACAAGTGGCCTCAGAGGGTGAATCAGTCTTTCCAAAATGACTGTGCTTTTCCCACGGCAGTCTAATGTCTATATCAGACTTGTTATCCTTTATAATTTCACACTGAGCCATGTGGCTTGTCCTCCTCAATAGGACACTAGCTGGCTTTGCCCCAAACTAGAAATTTTAATCAGCCTGTGTCTGTGATGGGACAATATAAGTTCCCACTAGGTAAAGGTAAATAATCACAGGGATCTTAAAGTGAATATCTGCCTGTTTTCTCATCATTTAGTTTTGAAGAATTCTCTCCTGAAATGTTTTATATTTCCTCAGATTCAAGCTACATGATCATGTTTACGAATACCACTTCATGTCATGCTTGGACTGGAGTTGGGATTGTTTTTTGTTTTTTAGAACACGATGCTCCTTGATGATGCAATCCTTCTCCCATATAATCTCATGTAAAGCTCATGAAGAAGAGACCATTGAAGCCATCACTTTTCGTGGTGTCTACCGGCTCTTTTCAATCAAAGAAGCTTTTTAGTAACTCTACTTGCTTTTCAACTGCAGAAACTTTGTTCCATGTTTGGTTCCTGGGCCATAGTTAGTGGGCCTCTCAAAAAGTTCCTGCTTCCAGGGTAGATGATTTATCATGACCCTGGTGACTCTGGATGCAGTTTGCATTGCTGAATGTTTTGGAAAGGTCAAGCACAGGCCTTTAGGCTGCTATAAGTTGTGTTCAGCATTCATTCTGACTATTCAGGCTTTTTATGCAAATAGAAACCACAAAGTGCTAGTTGGTTTACATACTAAAGTGGTATGTAACCATTAGGCAGCGAACAAGAAAATTGTCCAAAAAAGGTTATCCTGGCCAAAATAATTGCGATTCACAATATTATCATCAAAATATGCATACTGGAATCACTTAACCTTGTATATTGTTAAGAAACAAATACTTTTACTGCATCACAGATGGGACGCACAACTTTGTTTTAGTGAACATCATTTTTAGTGAAAAGCAACCAATCAAACAATCTTAAATAAGTTAATCATGAATCATAAGGTCCCCCCGCATAAATAAAGATTGAAACATTTATTAAAATAAATGATTTCCGACATGATAATTATTGTATTTTTAAACCGGACACTATTTTTCACTTCTCTACCATGATGGTGAGCTAGACAGCATTTTAAAGTCACTCTAGAAGACATTTACGATTATCCCGATAATGAAAATTCAACAACTTATTGTGAGTGTTTTTTTTCATCACAATTCTATATCGTCCCATCTATAGTAACTGATGTTCTTTGTTTAGGCAGATTCTTGACAATTCGGCTATTTTTCCAAAGCTCTGTTATCTGTCAGATATACCAAACCTCTGTATTAGTACTATTAGTACGGTTTGTAATTCTAATAAAGTTACCTCGGCCTTTTGAGTTTAAGTACTGTTGTACTAGTTAGATCATTGGCAATATCTCTTGTTTAAATTGAAAGTACTTTGAAGTGTTTTGGGTTAAATCCAAACTAACAGAGTAAATGTTATTGAAATGTTGAACAAGTGCCTGGTCTGTTGCTTGGTTTCAACCGCTGGCCTGTCAAATGATATAAGCTGGGTGTAAGCATTATTATATTAACAAGTTAATCATCGTCTTTACTCTTTAAGATCAGCTATCGTTCAGTATAAGATGAAGACCTGCTTCTCATAGGCTCTAGGGTGGGGGGTGGTGCTGGAAACACTTCAAACCGGTAGACTAGTTGCATAAAAATGTCTGTTCTTTTGTTATTTCCCTTCCACTCATGTGAGTGTGAATAACAGCTTTGGCTTACAATGGCCGACACTGAGACTGTGCTGTCCTCAATACATACTCCCCACACTTCCTCTTTCAGGGGTTTGTTAGCTAACTTCCCATTGTTTATGGACCACTTGAACTCACCGACCAGGCTGTGCCTGTTTCCTGCATTTGGTGAATGGACAACAAAATAATAGATAATTATGGAGTTCACAGGAGCATTAAAAAAATTAATCTGTTTGAGGCCAGTTTGATAACTTGAGGGTCAGTCGATGGTTTGAATTTCCATGTTGCTAATACAACGGTGTGGAAATCTGTAGCTTCATGTAGAAGGAGTTGATGAAGAGAGCTGGCAGGGCGTTTCACCAGGCGAGAGATGAACGAGGTGGAATATAGCTGTTTGTTGCCAGAATGGTGAAGTTGATCTAAGCTTAAGGGTCCTCTCTCTATTGTGTTCCACAGAGGACAAAGCAGGTTCTAACTCACCAACAGCCATTGTATGTGAAATGCTTCCCTGCCAGAGGCAATGCGGTCAAACAATCCTATTTCCATTCTATATATAGTCTTCTCAGATGACTCTGGTATAGCTAGATGGCCCCATTAACCACATGTCACAACAGCATTGTGCAGGTAAGGATCTTTTCTTCCTTGATGACCTGAATGACCTGGTAAAAACATACATGTCAATAACCCAAGGCACCCTTTAACCACTGTGGTTTCCAATTTATTTTCTGTGAAAGCAAACCATCTCTTCATTGCACAATAGATTGGAGTCCTTTCAATTGTTGCCTTGAGCCGTTCCAAGGTAACAGACATGTCCACATGTGAAGGTCATAGAGCTGACATATGCCTGGTTGAAAATACCAGCTTTAGGGAAGCATACTTTATCTTACATGTTATTCCCCAAATACACCGATAAGGTCTTTGTTGTGTGATTCTTCAGTTGCTTGGGGGCATTTGGAAGCTTGTTGAGGACTTTTAATGCTTAGGTTGTTGGTTTCTTGATATAAACGGAGAGGCAGTACTATGAGCACAATACGGAGCTGTTTCTCTGGCGCTTCTCCTTGCTCTAAGGGTGTCTTGCACCAAACAAATGTTAATATGAAGAGTCTATTTTCTCCATTCAGCCTGTGTGTCCACAAAGACATGGGAGCCACTGTGGGACTTTCACTGCTCTGTTTTAACATTGAGAGGCCCCTTCGAAGGGGCCATGCTTTGAGGCTGATATCCAAACACAGCTTAAAAGCACAGGGATGGACCTGACTTTGAGGGCTTGAGGAATCTTGATGCCGTCTTGCTGCATACCATGCAGTCCATTATTCCTCTCTAAGGAGGCTTTCTTACAAAGGTCACAGTTATATCCCCATCAAAACTTAAACCTAGCTGCATTTGATGTTGATTGTGGTGCCTTTGCTATTGTAGGATCCACATTTCTTCACATCTACCTCCTATAAAAACAGCCCTAGGCTTAGGCAACATCATGTCCTTGTGCTGTTTCAAATAATGTATTCATGAATACAGAAGACTTGATGAAGATACCTAGACCAAAATGGCTTGTCTCTGCAGGGCAAGGATGTATCATGTTACAGTGTAATATTGAAGATTTCTTAGTGTATAAGTAGATGTAACTGATACCCACTGTCATGTTAGTTGTCATGTCATGGTGAAGCTACAGTTAATGTTTATAAATGTTAGTAAAATGTCAGCAACATCGTTTTGACTGTGATGCATCAAAAGTTTGCACCAGCAGCTTACTAGCTTATGTGACTAGTCTTAGCTCCAACAGAGAATCTTTACCTTTCAGTTATATCTTATATAGTTGCTGCGCCAATATTCACCACGGTTTTGGAGAGATACAACTGCTAGCACACAGTGGGTAGTTCAGGGGGCCTTGGTAAATAACGGTTATGTTTTAGGTTTAATTTGTGGAAAGAGGCTGTATTATAGTACTAATTGTACTGTCTCCCTAATACTTGGTTCACTTATGAAAAAAGTATTGTTGTTGCACCTCGACCAGACATTGTTGGAGTCAGTGGAGTCACCTGTGGCTATTACAACCTAGAGTCGAAGTTGTCTGTTCAATTGGCAAGAATTTGTCAGTGTCTTGTGGGGAAAAATATTCACACTGTTATAGTATGTAGCACTAGTTCTATGTTGTGTCTCCCAGGAACCAAACGACTCTCGGCTTGTTTACAATACTGTGTATGTTATAATTACTATGTCATAGTTAAATCAGTATTATTGACGACACCGACACAGGACGTTTGGCTTTCATCCGAGTAATGTTTAGCTTGGATAAAAACGGCTAATTGAGGCACACCTCAGGATAAAAAGGTGATGACTGTAGATCAGGTGTGTCAAACTCATTTTTACTAAGGGCCACCCTGGGAAATGAGAATCACATTAAGGGCCAACCAGCCAGACATTTTATTGACATGCTTTTATTTAATCGAAAACAGTCTAAATAAATAATCTTTTGAATATATTGTTGCATGTCCCATGTAGCATTCTCACTAAGAATTGGATCCACATAAACTCCTAAAAAGTCACCTAACAAAAGTAGCTTAGCATTACAGGTCATTTATAATCATATAGTAAAAACAAAAAGATTATACGTTATGATTATATTTATACAAGTTGGCTAACATCAGAATCACGACCTGTTTCACTGGCCCGATAATGGCTACTCAATGGCTGTGTGGGACATTTGATAATAAAAATGAAAGTAAAAGATCTTTAATTATGTAGTTTACAGGTCCCATACAGCCTAGCCTTCTGGCATGCAATTGTCTGTACATGAAACCCTAAAAATTATAAATAAACTTTGCAGTCAAGCAAAACTCACATGCAACCAATTTCACAGACTTAAATAATGATGCATCAATGTTGGCATGATCTCTAGCCACATAGAGTGGCCTATTTCCAAACACCTGACATCTTTTCTTTGATACAAGTTCATCTGTTCATTTTCAGCTAAAACTAGGCGGGCCCAAATATAATGACAAACTAAAGTAATATGCAGGCCGGATTACAATTTACAAGGGGCAAGTTTGACACATGTTCTGTAGTTGGTGGCTAAAGAGGTGGTGTCTCAATCTCACAGTGGGTACTGACTGTATGTGCTGTGATGGGGGAGGAGTGATGGAAGGAATTTGTCATGTTAGTTTTTGGAGTTTCAACAGGGCGTTTCTCATTTCCGTTGGGGTAACCTGGGTGAAGTTTATTGTTACTGTGGAGATGAGCAGCCAGCTCCCACACAGCACTCATCAGTTCCACTGACTAGGCTAATGTACTAAACTATGCTATACTACACTGAACTACACTTTTCTGTATACAGATAGACCCAGTCCTCAGATCTGTCGCTTACTGGATCACACCTGGCGATTACTTTGCTCTCATGTTCTTTGTTCAGACACCTGTGCATTCTTGAGCATTACTCCGAATCCAGTTCCAGAAATGCTGCTCTGTACTTGATCCTGCCATCTTACCTCCCTGTTATTACATCAATCTTTCAATCAAAATAGAATTAAACATACCAGACTTACGTGACTATCATTTAGATTATATCACAAAAAAATCCCTCTTTTAAAAAAACATGTTTGATTTTTTTTAAGCATTATTAAGAGTTTCCCAATATTTCATATCCTGCTACTGCTAGTACCTTACAACTGTCATTCTATTGGTTGTTATCCACTAGGGATGCTAATAATATAATATTAGTTGTGCATTTGTTTTATCAGAAAGTAACTTAATTGAGTACATGTAGCATTTGAGTTGCCTGCACACTTGTTTATGTTGGCTCATCTGAGTGAAATTATGTTGTTACAATGCTATTATATAGTGTATTGTATTAAACCAACTAATATTTTTTAATAATGTTTATTATCAAGTACATTATAGACGGACGGACAGGGTTGATTATATTATATGATATGATTGATAAATTTCATCCTTGGTAACAACAAGCGTTAGAGGAAATGGTTGAAAATGATGAGTCCTGAGCAGTTTAACGACACACATTTATGAGTAGCCTTCAGGTGACCCTAGTCACTGCCACAAGGTAACAGTAGTAGCAAATTGCAGAATAAGCATTATCCACAGATGGGACATTTCCAACTGGTTGTCATCAGTACGGGTTGATTTGGGCCAACATTTCAGTGCAATCAGACTGCTTAAATCAACTGAGCAGACACTTTAGCATCATCTTCCTTATGCAAGCCTTACATGTCAAGTTCAGGTGTTACTTGGAAAGGGACTTGGCTTTTTTGATAATTTAATAATTAATTTTATTTGAGAGAGAGAAGAAGGCAAGGTCATAGTTACACTGAAAGCACCAGACCATCCTCATCTGATGGCGTAAGTACCTACATTTGGTATTTGTTTCCCCTCCCCAATGAAACCAGTTATTCCACAGAAGAAACTAGGATTTACAATTCATCTCCAGAGAGAGGATGATATATTGAGTCTGCCAGACCTACAATTGCCTTATGAAGCCTGTCGGGGTGGATGTTATGGGTGGAATATTGAATCACTGTTTGGCAGCTTTAAATGAAATCAGCTTTCAGTACAGACTGATTGAAGGGCATTTATGTTAAATAATTTGAAAATTGAACAGAGCCTAGGAATTGAAAGTAACCAAATAGATAAGTTCCAGGCTTGCTTTGTGTGTGTTTTCTATGAATACTTTAGAATGAAACACCAGTACGGTAATCATGTGCTGCCTTCAAACTGCATTCACAATCTTGATGTAGAGTGTGGCTCTGTAAAACCTCATGAAAAGTTAATTTTCTGAGCAGTCAAGGCTGAGTTGTAGTGAATGGGCTCATCAGGGATTTGCCCCAGACACCTCCACCTCCCATAACGGATTCAGGGGAAGCTCTGCTTCACAATGTTTCATCTGAAATCATCAAGGATGAAAAAGGGCGGATCGATAGCCTCCTGCCAGCAGCTGTAAGAGAACCTAGATATTTAAAGCCTGGCTTCTGAGGTTAAGAACTGCAAGGACTGTGTGTTTTGTTTGCAGAAGTTATACCCTTATTTGGTAGAAACCCTTCTTTTCATCGCAAGGATTGCTCTGCTGCTATTAATACAGTAGGGTAGCAACCTATAATGTGTTTAGAGGGTCAGAAACCCAAAACCCCACACGATTAACTGTTTTAACAGTTGCTGTGTTTAGTTAAGTATGTTTTACCAGTGTACGACTACATAAGCCTAAACAAAAATTCCAAATTAAACAAGCACATCCAGGCATATCCAAGCTGGTCCTTGAGTTAATGTTACACCATTCAACTGTAGGGATTCAAAATGCACACCAGCTTGGGAACAGCCATTGAAAACAGTTGCAAACACCCAAGTTCAGCCACATAGCATCAATTACATGTGGAATTCAGGGCATTCGACAGTGTTTTCCTGCATAACAAGATAGCAGAACGTGTCCTTTTCTGTTTAAATATTAGAGCATTCTTTCCATGCACCCCTCCACTGATGACCTGCAGGATTGGGAGTGCTGTGGGAAAACTCCCAGGCGGGTGCCAGCTAAGCAGTATGAAATGCGGATATAGACTGTTTTACCATTGCTATGTTAGGTTTTCGAGGACACATTTTGTATAGTTTGGTTAGTTGGATAGTCTGGGTTAAACAAATGCTTGGTGTTTGAATGGTTTTCTTATTGGCAGGTGAATAGAGGAAATATCATCTGTTCTGTCCATTGAATAGAAATAGACCTGTTTGTATTGCTAGATCATTTCAATGGTTTCGACAATAAATGCATTTCTGTTGTCTTGTCGTGGCTGTGAGTGACTTAATTATTTTCTTCTTCTTTTTCCCCAGGGGCCCTGCAGAGAGGCTTCCAGGAATCTTGCCATGTTTAAGGCAGTGCTGAAGAAGAACAGAGATGGAGGCAAGGGGAGCAAGAAGGATTCAGGTATGTGGAAGATCAAGGGAAAAAACAGCAAGCTAGCTTTCAGGGAACAAATACCCCATACCCACAAATCTGATCATCTCTTTCCACTGCTTATGAATTCCTTTCTGAATATGGAAACTTTATATAGTGTCTTTCATGAACACCCTTCTTAGTAAAGATTCAGAATGTAAAGCCTGAAGTGAATTAGATCAAGCTAAAGTAAACTGAAGAGAAAGTTGAGATTAAAGTAGAAACGCCATGCTAAATCTGAAAGTGTGCACTACGTCTATAACTCTCAGTTCAGAGCAGGATATCTTCCATCTTTATTTAATATTGACTATAGACACCGCCATTGTATCACAACAGATGTTTAATGTTCCTTTGGAAATCGGTCGTATTTTCCAACATGACTAAACATGAACAATACATTGTTGACTATTCTCTTGTTCACACAACGGCCCCCTCCAATGATCTGTCTTTAGCATATGACCACTTCTACTGCATTTACCAGCCTAGACTTGATTTATGTAACACCTGAGGACTGGTTTTAACAGGTAGTCTGGTTCAAACAGTCACTGTACACAGTAGATGCATGTCTCATAGTTCTGCTCTTTCTGCCTTTTGTCTGACGTGATTATTTCACTCAACAGTCAGTGCTTAAATGAAAGGGAACAGATCACCTCTGATCACCTTCACTGCTCTCCAGCAGAGTACAGAGGGAGAATTGAGTATTGTTGGCTTGTATGCGTTGTTTTATATCAAGCTGTTGCAACCTGTCTCACATGTATGAATCACTCTGATAACATGGCTTCGCTGTTACCCAGACACCAACACCCACTCATATGCACTTAAACCCAGGATGTTCTCTGTACGTGAAGGCTGGGAGCAGCAGAGTTTTATGGCGGGATACAGCTCCTTTATCCCAGCCTTACTCTCCCAGTTGGACCCCATCCATCAAGCTAAAGCAGCTCTGTCTCCCTTTCTCATGCTGGGACAATAAAATCTGACCACTCCTCTCTGTTGTTTAGGGCTCCTAAGACAGATGAGAGGTCACTGAGATACAACAGCTAGCAGTGGTCACTTTTCCCCACTGGTGTTTCTGCATGGGGCTCAAATCTCTAGAGTTTTTAGAAGGTCAGACTCCATGAAATGTGTATATTTGAGATTGGTGGTCTGTATCAAATCCCCTGCAATTAATGTAATAGCCTTAATTATGTTCCTTAAACGATCTTGATTAAGATGTTGATGAGTTAGACGTTGTATTAGATTCCATATTACCAGCTATGGTAGGTCATATTTATTGGTAAAGAATCATATACGTTTCATAATTCACAAATAGTGAGTTATATTGAAAGTGTTAAATTGCATACCGTTCCACCCTGTGTTTACTTGTCTGTTGTCCTTGACAAGTGGAGAATTTGTTTGTAAATTTCAGTCCTTCCGGGGATCTGAAATGAGATTTGTAACACAGAATCCCTAATGGGAAAGGCTGTGTTAATCAAATTGGGTACACTGCAGTATAGTTAATGGTCTTTGAGAGAAGATAGTACCATACTGGACATAAAAGATTCACTGCACCTTCTGTGAGGCTTGAATAAAGATTTAATTTTGATCCCAAATGGTTTGGGAAAGAAAGCTATTTTAAAATTAATTGTCTGGTGCATTGGAGTTTGTCCTCTACTTTATTATAGAAAGGTTATATCTTTTAGCCATTTTCAAATTGGATTATGGTCAAGGATTTGTTAAATTTGGTTGATACAGCATCAGTGTTATGTTTTGAGATTTGTGACAGCTTTGGGTATCGGTATATATCTTTTGCTTACAAGCTTGTTGCAAATTGTCAGATTTTGATTTTTTACAGATGAAGGTAAATTGTGTTTATTAGTCAATCCCATTGTTTTTCGCAGTGTTGCTTGCATTTGTACAGATCATACTGTACAGACTTTTCTTCCTTCAGAAGGACCACAACTACAAAGTCCTTGTAAAATCTGCTTAGCAACATACAGTATAATGGAAATCCGTGGGAGGAAAGACCTTGATAATAGTGTAATTGCAAGATAGCTCAGCATATGTTGCTCATGACATGGTGGCTATGGACTGGAGGCAACTTTAAAGCAGTCAAGGAAATGTAGCCCCTATGCCAGATACCACTACAGTCATTAGCTCTCCTTTGGGATCTCCCCTTTGCCAAGACCACAAAAACACACAAGTTGCTAATTTAGTCTCTCCATCATGTGCTTCTCCTAGATCCTTCCTCTTCCTTCTCGCTCGCTTCTTCTAGACTCTGTCTGTAAGGAATCTGTTTGGAATTGGCCCTTTTAATCCCTTTTAAGTACTTTTTTTTAATGGTCTGCCACTCCGGAAGTGGGATACTAGTTTGCTGTGGCCTGTTGCCTTTGATGTTAACATTTTCTGTGAGAGCTTACATTGCATGTAGGCCTCACTGGAGTTAATAGATTTGGGACCCGAAGGCACAAGAAGATGATTATATTGTAAAGAAGCAAACGGTGAATTAATTGGTGTTCTCTTTGAGGATACAGACCCCTCCGATTTTACTGCGAGTTTACCCTATGACTTCTTATTAATTCACAGCAGTGTCTGGTTTGTAGTTCATTACAAAGCAAATTGCTTGTTATAAATTGGTAGAATTGTTTTAGGACAGTGTCTTGTCATAAGGCAAGTTTGTGTGAATGTATTTTATCCTTTTTTCCACCTTGATGCAAATATTTTTCAACAACACTGTTCTGAAGTAATAAGCCTATAGTAATTGTTAAAGATAGAAGATAACCTGTGAATGGTAGTGATTCACCACAGAATGCCTTGGAATTTATTAGTGGACTGGTGTAACTGCTTCAGAATCAAGTAGCATATGTCACCTTTCAGACCAACGTGAAAACACATGCAAACAGGGCTCTGACAGGGCCATGACAGACATCTACAGATTGAGGCACATGTCATCAGTTGGTTCTTCTTACCAGCCTATAGAAGTGAATGGGCAAATGGGCAGTCTGCTTTGGCTCACAAGAAAAATTGCAAAAGTTGTTCTCAAGCCATAGGTGGCGATACTCAGATGGGGGGTGGTATATTCTAATTAGCCTGCATATGACATAAGAAAGGAAGCCAATCGCATATTTTCTGACATAGGAAACCTGGGATGTCTTACTTCACATTTTAAAGTAGTTTTTAATGATATGTCCCCTTTAAGTTATGTCATAAACCTGCCTTTTGTAAGTATACTGCTTATTACCGTCGCTTCTGTCCTGTGAGTATTTTCACTCCGTATCTGTTCATGACGTGATCCAAGGAAACAGCATCTTTGACTCAGCTTTAATTGCACGCTTGGTGACTGTGTGTGTGTGTGTGTGTGTGTGTGTGTGTGTGTGGGTGTGTCTGTGTGTGTCTGTGTGTGTGTGTTGGGTAATGCCTCTGAAGGCCCCCCAAATTGGGTTTACCACTCGATGAGCTTGGCCGTTTGGGGACAGCTGTTAGACAGTTGTCTGTCTGTTGTGAGTGACGCAGTGTTAATCACACTAGCGCGCATTGCTGCAAACTCTTTGAGGCTGATAACAGTTTCAGCTGTTTATTCCTTAAACCCCCAGCACACACAAGCCATGTACACACAAACAGGTATGCAACAGCCAGTTGGCAGGGCTTTTCGTAGTTTGTTTGACAGAAGCCACTCATGCACCTGGCTGGACGGGATTCAGCAGTCCTGTTGTTGACCTGGCTGCCAGCACAGAAAAGGGGTGTCAACCCTACTGCCCTGATTTGATTTCCCAGCAGTCTACTGGGATAATATTTTACCTGTAGGGCATGCTGACAGCAATGACAAAAGATAGATTTTTCCAATTTGTCAAGAGTCAAAGAATAGTAGGGTTAACCATTAAAACGTGAGAAAGGAGCAAAGGATTGGTGCAATCTTATTCCGGCAGTTATCATGGATGCCTAATTGCCTTTTTGACAACTGCATCTGCAGCAAAGTCCCCTTTAAAAGGTGTGTGTGTGTGTGTGTGTGTGTGTGTGTGTGTGTGTGTGTGTGTGTGTGTGTGTGTGTGTGTGTGTGTGTGCACTCTGTTGCCTCAGCTGTGGTTGTGACTGGTACATGCAGTTTCTGTGAGTTTCTTGGGTGTTTTGACATGAAACAGTGATTTCTTGCCAATGGTCCGCAAACAGCAAATTGGCTACAAAGCAGGATTTGTCTTGTTTTGTAGCAATTCATATGGTTCTTGAACTTTGAAGCACAACAGTTATGATTGAGTTCCTAGCTTATATCTTCCAGGGGTGGACTCAATAGCCCTGCAATAAATACTTTCTTTGTAACGCTTATAATGCCCATTTTTTATTGAGACTGTCAGTGAGGTGTTGATTAAGCTAATAATATTTTTGAAGCAGTAGTTTCTGCTGTTGTGTCATTATTTATTGTGGTTTAGTTGGGCAGCTGACTATTCAGATTGTTGTAATCTCTCTTCTGTTTTTTGTATTGTTTTTCCCCCTCTCTGTGGTGATACAGTTAAATATTGCAGCTGACATTGCAGAGATTCCTTCCCTGTTGTCTATATTCTTTCTCTCTCAGCTGCCCTCAGAGGTTTAACATGTGGAATCTTTACTGTTATGGGAAGACTTCCCTCAAAAAACAATAACCACACGTAGTTGGTCAGTTGTTTGTCCAAACAAAAGCATTGTTTATAATTGATTACTGGGTAAATATAAAATTGTAAGCATAAAGTGTTGACTTTGAAAAGGCTAGCTTATAACAGTTAGTGCAGCTTTTCCCAGCTGTTTCTTTTAAGTTTAAATGGAAAAGTTGTATCTTTGTTCACATGTGAGTCAGAATTAACCACAGGCTGTTCTTTGAGGACATTAGTTCCATTAGTTAAATACTAAAACGCATAACCGGCTTGCTTTTGCTCTACAATTTTCTTTAACCCTTTTTGGTTTCTTAAATGTGTGCCAACCACTTTGCTGGTTAAATGATTTTTATTTTATTTTTCCTGAAGCAAAAGTATGTGCTCCATGTTACTAATACGAGTGATAAAGGTTTATTTTTAAGTACTTTGTGTCTAGTCTGAGGTGCACTCTTCCAACATCGGTGATGGAAAGCACTATACCGTGGGCAGGATCACAGTGAACTCTCTCACTTACATGGTGGCCGACCATCCCCTTAGACATTAACAAACACCACTCAGTACAGAGTCTGCCCACAGGTTCTAGTGTCAAACTGCCTATGTCAGCCTGGTTCTTCTCCGTGAACAGCTGGGTGGCAGCCTCCTCTCTAGCCATATCTACCGCAGCCATTTTGAGACACGCTCCCTCCTTGTCTTGTGGCATGTAAAGGAACTTAAGAAAACTCCCTCACTGTGCTCTTCCTTTGGGGATAAAAGTTTTAGCATTTTCTTTTATTAGTGAACGGCTCTTACGCCATGAGTGTGCTCCAGGTGAATTAGGAAAACATGGTGTAATACTGGTGTAGTTTATGGATGACGCTTTTGTCAAATAACAAAAGTGGAGGAAGAGTTTAGTCAGTGAAAAGTCGGTGCCTATGTACTTAACAATCTCGATACTAATGCATCAAGACAGAAACGTGTTAAATAAAAAAGACGATCTGTTCTTTTCAAGTCGAGAGTGCTGAACCAAGACAGACAGACAAACACGATGCTCACAGCCAACCACAGGATGTCTAGACCTCAGATTACATACAGTATGTGTGACCTGTGCAGGACAGGAAGACAGACTCCACATTATGCCACACACACATTGACACGCAGATAGAGAGCGACAGAGACAGCGAGAGAGGCAAACAACCTCAGCATACATTATTAACATCCTTTGATTTACCATAATAACTATTGCTCAGACCAGAACCACCGACTCCTTTGACATCAGCTCATGGTTTTCTTTTTGGAAAACACTAAGTTCTGAACTCTTGCAGCTATCAAGTTTGGTTTTAGTTTGACACTTGAGCGTTTAACTTTTAAGTGTTTTGTGAACAATAGATCTTTAAATCACTTAAAAACGCCTCTAGGGTTATATCTAGGTTACCATTCTATGCCCTTATTTGATTTAAAGAAAACTCTGCTGACAATTGTGAAATGGCTTTTTGGTCCATGTTTGCTATTTTTGCTCCCAGTAATGTTTGTCTAGATTTCTATGTCCAGACAGTTACGGTAGGATTTAAGATGGTGGAGAAAAGAATGCACCTGATCTACAAAGGAGACCATTGAGTGCACAGACCTACCCGGCTATCAAAGCACTGTGCAGCCAGCAGGCAACGATTAGCAGGGCGTAGCTCAAACCACATCTTTCACTTACACACACATTCATGTACAAACACACACACACACACACACACACACACACACACACACACACACACACACACATAAACACACACATGCACACGTATACTCCCACAAAACTCAGGTGTATCCACATTAGACACTCCCTGTCTTTCCTTCTGAAAAGCAAAATAAGGACTCTAGGGGAAAGCAGTGAACCTGGTCGGCCAGTCTCACTGTTTGAAGAGACTTTTACAACAAACATTAGGCCCTGGTTACATTTAACTTTCACCTCACATGACTAAAGACTTCTAAGAAGAAAGGCTATGAAGCTCAACATTTTCTGTTCACATTCCATGTATTAAATTGTACCTTTGCTTGCCAAACAATCTTAAAAGATGTTAATGCTTCCTAACCTAATCATGCTGACTTATATTGGTCTCCTGGTGCCTTTTGTTCACAAGACAACTTTTCTAGTTCCTTGGCATAACATTGAAAAACTCAAAATGATGAAGTTTTTTTTTTTTAAAGGGACTCAGGCAGCATTCATTTGTGTTGCTATGGATGAAGTCCCTATTCATAATCCTCCTCAAAACTGATGGGTCGACTGTTTCTTCAACCAGTTAAAATACCTCAGTTGCACATAACTCTAGACCTATTTGAATCACCTGAATGTTGGTGTTGAAATTAGACTTGTTTGATCAGAATTTGAGTTATGTTATACATTTGATTTGATTTTGTGTCAATTCTTTCAGAGACAATCCTTTTGTTTCTAGTGGCACACCTGGTAATATTAAACAAAACATTTCTTCTTGAGAATTCCACTGTACCCACTGGTGTTATGGCGCATTTAGGTGTTAATGAATGTAGTTTTTATTATATGATCGGTTTCATTTCAAATATAATTTGCATCCCATTGTCTTTAAAAAATAAATAAAAATGATATTCAACCAACAACACATGGAGTAGGAGGGCTAAATGCACAAGCTAATGGTCAAATCTGGCACTGCACTTCTTGCCCAGTGGCTTCTGACTGGGAGGAATTTGGAGAAATACTTTGAATGGTTCCCAGAGGCCCACTGTCTGCTGTAGCAGCCGGTGACCACTCTCCATTACCCTCATTTGGCTCCCATACACTCAGCATCGATGGTGCCTGTGACCTTGGAAGTGTGTGCACAGCAACGGACAAGGAGCCAAACAAATACATGAGGACTCGATGGAAGCAGGGGGTGATTTTATTGACAGCAGCACACCAGTCATAGTCCCCCTCCCTCAACTCAACCCCCATCCATGCGCAAATAGTTTTTTTTGCTACTTCAAAGAGGAGGAAAAACATTTTATCAGCTAACATGTCAGGGTGTTTTTAGATGGTCTTTGAAGGTGCGATAGTGGCTGTCAGGCATTTCATTGGCTGGAGAGGTCAGCAGGTCACTAGTTTTTCTAATTACAGCGTGACTTGCCTGGACAGACACATTCCTCCTGTCTGATTTTCCGTTTTGCTTTCATACCTTTTAACATCCGTTGTCTGTGATCTAAATGAGCACTTTAAAGTGTGCCTTTTTATGCAGAAGGTTACGCTCTCACCCATAGGATGTACAAAGCACTAGCTGCTCATTCCCTCACTTTTCTGTAGTTGACTTTGATATTTTCCCAATAATTTTGACTAGGGTTGTGTTTTTCTCATCTATTGCCATCTCTCTATGCAAATACTAACCCATGCTGTCACAGAGTCTGACTCTCAGAAAAGTCTGCGTCGCTGTCTGTGGAGACCTCTGGCTTCAGGGCCCCTTTCTCTCTCCTCTGCACCACTCTGTTCTGCATTTCTGAACACAGAGACTTTTTTTTTGTAATTGTGGCTGCAGATGAATGTCTTACCATTCTTAGCTCAGGAGGGTTTGAGACAGTCTGAACTAATGACCTCGGTTCCTTTGTGCCCAGCCTCAAAGGAACAGTGGATAGTGCGCATTGCAAAGCGGAGCAGTTTGTGCAGAGTGCTCTCTCTCTTCATATTTATACCTCTATTATTTTAAAGGAGGCATTTTCTACTAGTGAGGCTCACTAATACAAAAATGAAATACAAAAGTGGTTAGAACAGGATAGAAATTTGGTTGCATTCTGCTGGAGCCTGTTTAGTGTCAGAAGGGGTAATTAACTTTTTCTCACATTATTAATCATGTAATAAACTAATCAGGATGTCCACTTTGATAGTGGTTGAAAAAGATGTTCTAATCAACCCTCTAATTGCATGAAATGAGGCGAATGTGAGTGATAAACTAGTGTAGATTCACCATTAACAAAGATTTTCTAAGATGGTACAAAGCTGCAAGATTTTCCCTGGTCCTTGTTTGCTTATAGGATTAGGCTCTTTGGAAGGATTGGACAGCCTTTGTGCCACATCCTCGTCCATTTAACGTTTTGGAAGGCGCTGTTGTCCAGGGGTTAGTGGCGTTCTCATGACCTCACCTGGCCCCAGCAGAAACTCTGCCTAATGATCTGTGCTAATGGCAATCTACATGTGTTGTTAAACCAGATCTCCATGGCAACAAAGGGCTCGAGACCACATTGTGCTTTAGCCTGAAAATAATTCCCTTTCTGTCTCAGAGCTGATTATCTATATTGTTAATAGATAGGTGTGAAAAAAAGAAGTGGAATGTTCCAAGGTGGAGAGAAATCACAGAATGTGGGACAGCTGAAAGTCACTTCTCATCTGGCTTCATTGTGACTCCTCCAACTCCAGTAACCCCAGAGCTGTGTTTGCGGTGTTAAAATGATTGATCATAGTATGGACAAGTGTGCTCGGTCATCCATCATCCATCGTTCGTTTGCTTGGACTGTACCAGCTGTGTAGAGGACATTGATGTAATTAACCCCATGTAAAACCCATGTGAGACATTTTATTGTTTCACTGTAGAAGCATCAATTCACATGATGCTCAACATCTATACAGAGACTTGTAGCAGAGCTTTTTTATTCCAAATCAAGACTTTGTCATTGAGTGAACAAATCGTCCTTATGTGACTCGACTGTTGATCCGAGATACTACCAGAAAGAAACATAAAAACAACATTAAGAAAGTAAAAAAAAAAAGGAAAAGGATTATGTCTGTAATTCTAAGTGCCACTGCATTAGCCCTTCTTAACAAGGCCTCAATTGTTGTAGGTATGCACTCAGGTATGTATAGACTGTAAAAAAAAAAAAAACTCATGACAGGCACTTCTAACTAAGTTGAAGAGTATTAAAGCACAGACAGCTGGCTCTCTTTGACCACTCGAAGGACCTCGATTATGATTTGTGTTGTAGGAGGAGAATAGATAGGTGAGAGGGTGTATTTTCTCATTAGAGAGGGAGTGAACAGTGTGCCCCTCTTGCCCCGAGTCTGGTACTGAGGAGGCATGCAGAGAGACATTCATACTGGGACCTCGCACACAATACTGCTAGCATGAATATCAATAACTCTCCAGCCAGGACTGTCAGTGGATCTGCCCTAATTTATTCTAAATCTCTGATGAAACAAGTCCAACCCCTCAGCAATTCAACATGGCCCCTTGGTTAATTTGGTATTTTCATGGATGGTCAGAACATTTGCATTTGTGTTACGCGTGATATTGTTTTCTGTCTACAATATGCAAACCTTAAATCTAAAAATCGGTGTAGCTAGTGTAGCTGTTTTTACTCTGAGAACTCTGTCGTTTAACTTTGAGAACACTGTACTCTGCAGCGACCTTGAGACTGATTGATGACCTGAACACTTGCATAGCAGCTTTTGCAAGATTTCACCATCAATAAACTGCCGTTTCCAATTCTTTGTAGGACTGACCAACTGTGTGCGATCATAGACTAGTATTGTGTGTTTCCACGATTATAACACACGTTCTCTTCTATGCATAAATAGACTGTTCTCAGGTAGGTCAAGCAGTTCATTTGTATTCATAGTAATATCCTTTTACTCTGTGAGAACGGTTTAATTAAAATCGGCTTCACTTGACTTTTGTACTATTATGTAGCACACAGTATTTCTCCTCTGACAGTCGCTTTATTGGCCGTCCTACTGCTTCCCTGTCACAAATCTTGAAATAAAACATGGTAAAGATGCTGTCTGGCTCATATTCTTTCCCATACCCACTTAAATTGGCGATTTATGAAGAGGAATGGGAAATGTCATGGTGCCTGCCCAGTGCTACACCCCCACACCCCCTTTCTCCTCCTCCTCCTCCTCTTCTACTTCTTCTCCCCAAGACACACACATACCCCTCCCTGTCAGTCTCTCTTCCCCTGGGGCGAGTGTGGAAGGCATTCCAGAGCTCAGGCCACTGCAGAGTGTGCATCAGAGGGGAAGAGAGAGACAGACAGAATCTTAGTGCTGTGGAATCAAAACATTCTGAAGTCCTACTTTGCCTACAGCATCTTAGCTTTTGCATAAAGCAGCTAATTTGTTCTCATTATCAAGTGCATATACATTTAAGTAGATGGTTTCAGAGCTGCAGGAACTGTTCCTGTTTGTGACAAGCTAAAACTAAAGACCCTGTCAGAGTTGTTTTCTCTCCTCAGGGGCCACCCGCATAGATGAGTAATCCTTTGAAACCAATAAGAGAGTTGCTCTGGATAGTTGAAGAGTTAATGGAATTTGATTGTTGCAGACAATATTGACATTTCATGGTAGAAAATATGCCCACAGGAGGGGTGTGGAGCAGTCTGTTAATATGCTTAACATTCAATAAACACGATTTGAAAAGAAAGAAAAATGAAACGCTGCAAGGAAGAGCTGCCACATTGGTTTTCTTTTATTGCTTGTATACTTAATTCTGCACCAGAAATGAAGCCAGGCGAACAATGATGCGCAACTTATACAATTGAAACAAAAAGTATGACAAATGTGTTGTAAGGGAGCTAACGCACTCGGTTTGCCTTATTATTTATCACTTACATCAGTGTGTGTTTTTACAGCCTTTTGTCAGGCTGCCTTATGCAGTATTTTGACTGTTCCTATGGCAACTGCTGACTCAGGAAAGTGGTCTGAAATTAGAATTGCCTGATGGGAAAACAGATGCCTCTTTCACAGAATATTTGTATGGCTTTGATTAACAACAATTTGTATACTTTTTTAATTTCATTAATTATCAAGTGCATTTTGAACCAGACAGATTTGCATCTTATTTACATATTAGATCTAATTTGTCCTTCATCATCATAGACAACTTGAACTGAATACCTTCCCCCACGCTGCATTGCTTGTTGCCTGTCGCTCTCTCCTCTGTGGGTTGCTGTGTGTTAACCATGACAGCTTTTGTGAGACTGTCACCCTGGTCTCGGAAGTACACAGGGAATCCACATTGGCACTCAGTCTAGCGGGAGAATTCCCCCTTTGGTGGATTGTCCTATGGTCATCGTGCTTTGTGTGTCGACTGAAAGAATCTGCATTAATTATAGCCTTTCTTCATTTTCTCTGTGGTCCACAAAATTAACTAGTGAGAAGCTAATAGAGTATTAGTGTGTGTGTGTGTGTGTGTGTGTGTGTGTGTGTGTGTGTGTGTGTGTGTGTGTGTGTGTGTGTGTGTGTGTGTGTGCGTGCGCGCGCCCACATGTGTTTGTGTGTACAGTATATGTTTTATGGAGAGATGATATCATGGATCATATTGTTTAAGATTTTGGCCATCTTTCAAAAACATGGTTTGCACTTTTATATAGTATTCTTTGTGGCAAACCAAGGGGTTTGCATTAAACGCTACAGGCAGTGGTCAAACTAACAGAAAGATGACTGTTTCTCTCTGCTTATTCTGTTTTTGGCATATATCATGATTGTCGAGACTTTGCTACATTACATCTTGCAGTTTGGAATCTGACTTCCCATTCAGACAGGCACAGTGATGTGGGTCAATAGGTGAATGTGCGTCAGCTAACCCTCCTACCCTCCACTCCTCTTGGGTTAGACACAGGCCGCCATTGTCCAACTTTTGTGACAAGTTTTCTGTGAAAATTAATGTTATTTTATTAGTCTATCAGCAGTCATTTAACTGACTCCCCAGAAAGAGAGGGAGGACAGTTTGTAACTCAGTGCCGCTGTGAACAAGGGGCTTTTCTGACATGACGGCCACAGATAATGATCAAATAAAAATAAATGAATTCAAATATTTACTATTGATATGTCTCATGATTAGACAGACGGCCAGTTTGTTTTTAAATGCCTTTACAAACAGGAGATCTTAAAAAAAATCTATATTTGAGTCAATATTTTGCCAGCCAAATCAAATTGTATACTGGATAATTTTATTGGACAGTTCAGTCCTCTGTTGGACAATAGAGAGGGTCCGTGTCTTTCAGGGGGGGATTGCATTCCTCACATGGAGTGACGGATCACATTCCATTGCACAGATTCACTTGAGAGGCAAAAAGACAACATCCAGATTTATGCCTTTTGAAAAACATTAATGCATGCTAGCAGGAGAAAGGGAGGACGCTTTGGCCATGCATGAAAAAATAAATGGCTTTTGATTCATTGTGTTTGACTTTTATTTGAGGATGGTCACCATTCAGCCATCAGAATGCAGAGAAGTGAAATTCTTTATCAAAGAAATATGATTTTGTGCAGCTTCAAACAATGAAGACTTCATCAGCATTCAGCCAGTTAAGATTTTATATTTTTCTTTTTTTATGTATTTTTAATTCAAAGTACAGGGTTTCCATCTTTATGACATTATTGCAGATGTAGGAGTCAGTGAGACGGAACAGTGGTTGGAATAAGCGTTTAAGATTGACTCACATTGACCTGCTTAAAAAAAAAGATTTATACTTTAATGTTTATTTTTCTAAATCAATGTCTTGAAATAATATTGAACCATTTTTTTTATGGGTTGGGCATGTCCTCATGGGCTCTGGCCCTCACTTTGATGAGGAGGAAAGAGTATGCAATGCACTGTAAT
This sequence comes from Cottoperca gobio, assembly GCF_900634415.1. Classification (NCBI taxonomy): domain Eukaryota; kingdom Metazoa; phylum Chordata; class Actinopteri; order Perciformes; family Bovichtidae; genus Cottoperca; species Cottoperca gobio. The sequence goes on along the minus strand of NC_041375.1, from coordinate 14,130,837 downwards.
CATTTTTACATCATCTTGGGGCAGCGCTGTATAATTAGAAAGGGTTTATTTCCTTGACCACAGCAGGGGCTGAAATTGCAGGCCTTGCCCCAACCAGGGTTTAGGAAAGTAACCGAAATAGCACTGGCGAGTTTCTGTCCTTGTGTCCCTCTGCGTTATAAAGTGTCGGTCAGATGGCAGAGCAGTCACCGTGACACACTGCAGCCTATTCACCAGCACTTGGACGGCAGGCTTTTATGTGGCGCCTCCTGTTTTCAGAACCAACTACCAAAATTACAACTTAGTCATAATCTCTTTAGCATGCAATACGGCTGTAACCTGTATCAGCCACGACCTGCTGTGACTGCAGCAAGTGAACACTCTGCGTGCAGCTTTTACAGTTGCTCACTGTGACCTTTAGACATTCTAGTTTTGTAAAAATAAATAGTCGTACAGTGTTCCTCCTACACAAGGATATCTGTGTTATTCTGTCTGTTAATGTGTTGTTAACATATATATTTGTTTGTTTATTCAATAATGAGAGTAGAGAGATGACAGTAAATGATTGGAGGGAGAGATAATAAATCACATGCATTAAAGATCCCATACCGACACAAACTGGGGATGTTGTGGTTCATGGTCAGCACCTAACTGGCTCTAGGACCCCCCGGGTGCCCCAAAATATATTGTCACTCATTTCTGGTTAATTCATTTAGTAATAAAACCACAAATCTCCCACATAGGGGAAACACTTGTGTTAAATGCTTACCACAGAGAGAATCTGACTGATTCCCTATACCTTCCCTATCTGTGTATTTAACCTGCAGTCAGACACACACTTCCCTAAGGACCATTAAAAGGGTCGGTATCAATGTAGGTGCCTTCGGGTGCACTGGCCTTGACCACAGATTTTTTCCATGTGTGAAGGCATGCATAGGTGTCATTGCAACCTTTCCGCTTCCTGTCTCTGGCATTCTTCTTTGTTTAGCAGCTCTTTAAAACACAGAACAGCTTTGTGTCCCCTGTGGCGAGGCGGAGGCATGGAGAAATTGGGTCTCTGTTTCTGATTAGCCCGGCAGCCCAACAACACTCATTTCCCTGAGGAGAGAAGCAGGATGCTAATAGTCGCTTGCCTCTTGCAGTTGAATCTTCAGTCCTTTCTACAAACCCCTGGCTGCAGACAGGCCTCAGATCAAGTCTTCCCAAGCAGCACGGTTCTGAAAACAGAACCAAGCTAATTGTCATTACTGTGGCTCACCACATCTGCAGTTTTGATTTAGCTGGCTCTGCTGACGTAGGGTCTGTATTATTAGTTAGGTATTACATGTTATCCTGAGGTTGATAATACATACAATTTAATTTGTGGCGATGATGAGTGGGCAACTTTGATGCCGCAGAATAGATGACTTTGCCGTTTGCTGGCTCCATGGCTAGAATGGTCTTTCCATTCAGGATTGGTTCTCAGTAAAACAAAACCTGTTTTTTCCATCTAGTGCTTAGACTCTACTGAGCAATCTAGTAGCCAGGTTAAGTCATTTACAAGCCTTGAGTGAGTGAAGTCATGTGCAGAGACTGTGGGGAGCTATTTCCTATCTTAATAGGTGGGACAGAAGAATGTAGGGAATATCTAGTTCTAGATGTAAGTTTGACAGCAGAGAAAGTGAACTATAGCTGCCTTGAAAGTACAAATGATTAAGTGTACAGCACAATAGCATCATATGAGAAATCTATCGGCTTAATTATTTTGCCAGCTAACAGATGTCTGGACAACTGGATTGTACTGCACACCAGGATTTTCTGTTTGGAATTCTTTGAGATATCAAATCGTGGCGTTTGTACATGGGAAGTTTGCTTTTAACCCCACTTTTTATACAGATTAGAGGAAGCATGAAATGTGGATGTCTTGTTGACTCCTAAATGCATCATAATTGTGTTTGACAGATTAGTTGAAAAGGGGAAGAACTGTTGTTAATGCCTATTAGGAAAATGTACCCAGGACAAGTAAAACATTTTTTTCCACAGTTGTGGTTTTCACCTTCAAGCCATAGCCTTGCAAGTTCAGGTTGATGCAGCAACTAGAAACTATGAAATAGGGAGTGACACAGATGCAATTTGGGCTCCTTAAGCTGTTGCGTGTTTTAGTTCACGTGTGTTCGGACACTTTTAAGTACTGCATTCTGAAGACCAGGGTAGGATCGATTCCCTTATAATGTTACCACCACTTCTCACAAAAAATAGTGTCATTTTCTTTCAGCCTTGATGTTCCTTTTCTTTGCTCTCTTTAATGGATGTCTTCTGTTTAGCCAACAAACTGCTTAAAATAAGCATTATGTAAACAACTCTAAGCACATTTGCTGGAGAGTGCTTGTTTTAGCAACATTCCTGTGTATTCCTGCAGAGAGAGAAAAATAATGTGAACAGAGAGTTGAATTCATTGAATGAGTTTGATGACACATTTTCGTCCTTGGTATACGACAAATACTTAGCTAGGAACAGCCGGCCAGTGTGCTAACTGTGCTCAGTGAATTACATGTTATATTAACTCAGTGGTCAATAACACAGCCTTATTTATTTACTCCACTAACTGGATGTCCTTATCATGTGCCCCGATGGCATGAGAAATGCTCACTGGCCCATGACCCTGGGTTTACATACACATTGTGTGGCCCTGTGTTTTCAAGGATCCGGGTCTCATGGAAAAATTATTCTGACAGAATGCCTTTCCCCTCTGAATCAGCAAATATTCTTTCACAAGCATTGCAACTCCTGTAATCATGCGTCAGTCAGCCAACTCACATGGGACAGTTGTGTTATGCAAATACAGAGTATAATCTGAATAAGTATTTGGCTTCTATTAGGGTCTTTGTCAACCCCTGCAGGCATACACAAAACTCAAAGCAAAGTGGAGATTGAAGGAATGATCACAGTAAACTTTCCCTCGGGGGAAAAGAACAGAGCCTACAGGTGGATGCTGGAATGGAGGTGGGGCTGATTAAATAACGTAACATTGAGGGGAGGCAGTGGCAGATGCAGCAGTGTTTGCAAACAGGTCAGCTGCTGTAAGGCCAAAACAGTGGGCAATGTATTGACAGCTTAAATAAGCCACCCTATTGCAAAAGGTACATTGTGTTGCATCAGCAGCAGGAGGAGGAGAATAAGAGGAAATGTATTAATCCCTCATTGTGGGAAATAAACTTTTTACACTCTGTTAATGTTATTAATTTCACACATACACCCGAAATACACACGCATAACCTACAGGACTGTCTCAGAAAATTAGAATATTGTGATAAAGTTCTTTATTTTCTGTAATGCAATTAAAAAAACAAAAATGTCATGCATTCTGGATTCATTACAAATCAACTGAAATATTGCAAGCCTTTTATTATTTTAATATTGCTGATTATGGCTTACAGCTTAAGAAAACTCAAAAATCCTATCTAAAAAAATTAGAATAGTTCCTCAGACCAAGTAAAAAAAAAGATTTATAACAGCAAAACAAAATCAAACATTTGAAAATGTCCATTAATGCACTCAGTACTTGGTTGGGAATCCTTTTGCACGGATTACTGCATCAATGCGGCGTGGCCTGGAGGCAATCAGCCTGTGGCATTGCTGAGGTGTTATGGATGCCCAGGATGCTTCAATAGCGGCCTTTAGCTCATTAGCATTGTTGGGTCTGGTGTCTTTCAGCTTCTTCTTCACAATACCCCACATATTCTCTATGGGGTTCAGGTCAGGGGAATTGGCAGGCCAATCGAGGACAGTAATGCCATGGTCAGTACACCAGTTACTGGTGGTTTTGGCACTGTGGGCAGGTGCCAGATCATGCTGGAAAATGAATTCCTCATCTCCATAGAGCTTTTCAGCAGACGGAAGCATGTAGTGCTCTAAAATCTCTTGGTACACAGCTGCATTTACTCTGGGCTTGATGAAACACAGTGGACCAACACCAGCAGCTGACATGGCTCCCCAAACCATCGCTGACTGTGGGAACTTCACACTGGATTTCAAGCAACTTGGATTTTGCTCCTCTCCAGCCTTTCTCCAGACTCTGGCGCCTTGACTTCCAAATGAAATACAAAACTTGCTTTCGTCTGAAAAGAGGACTTTGGACCACTCTGCAACTGTCCAGTGCTTCTTTTCCATAGCCCAAGTCAGACGCTTCTTCCGTTGTCTTGAGTTCAGAAGTGGCTTGACCATGGGAATACGGCTATTGTAGCCCATTTCCCGGACACATCTGTGAACAGTGGCTTTTGATACCTGGACTCCAGCTTCAGTCCACTGTCTTTGAAGCTCCCCCAAATTCTGGAAGCGACTCTTCTTCACAATGCGGTTAAGGCTGCGCTCATCTCTCTTGGTTGTGCAGCGTTTCCTGCCACATTTCCCCCTTCCAACAGACTTTTTGTGGATGTGCTTTGAAACTGCACTCTGTGCACAGCTTGCTCTTTGAGAAATTTCTTTTTGTGTCTTACCCTCCTGATGGAGGGTGTCAATGATGGTCCTCTGGACAGCAGTCAGATCAGCAGTCTTCCCCATACTTGTGATTTAGTTTACTGAACCAAGCTGAGTGTTTTTCAAGGCTCAGGAAACCCTTGCAGGTGTTTCGAGTTAATTAGACAATTCAAGTGATTCGTTGAACACCCTACTAGTATACTTTTTCATGATATTCTAATATTTAGAGATAGGATTTTTGAGTTTTCTTAAGCTGTAAGCCATAATCAGCAATATTAAAATAATAAAAGGCTTGCAATATTTCAGTTGATTTGTAATGAATCCAGAATGCATGACATTTTTGTTTTTTTAATTGCATTACAGAAAATAAAGAACTTTATCACAATATTCTAATTTTCTGAGACAGTCCTGTATACACATGCATTAGTGGAGAGATGTCAGAGTGAATGGGCTCCCACAGTCGGCGCTTCAAGCAATTGGGGCTTTGGTGCCTCGCTCAATGGTACCTCGGCAGTACCCAGGAGGTGAACTGTTACCCAGCCCACACTCTGTAACATGGTCCATGTGGGACTTAGGAACCGGCCACCCTCTGCAGCGATCTTTGTAGAATGATCAAATATTTCCCATGCCATGTTGTATGCATGTTCAATATTTTAGTTTTGTTCCAATCATAACAAGGAACCTCATTAAGAGACCACTCTACTGTTTGCTGAAACCCACCGTTAAGGCCCTGTCATACATATCCGTATGACAGAAATGTATGCCAGCGCATACGAAATATCGGCAATAGGTTGATATAAATTAAGGGTAAGTTGTGATCGTTTGAAGGACGCAGATGATACGCCGAACACGCCAGACATATACCCAGTTCCGTATGGCAGAAACATCCAAGTCCAAATATGTCTAACTTTTCCACAGCGGTGTTGTAGCTGATGTATACATAACGAATACATAACAAATTATTATACGTATGTCAAACATTGATAGCTTATCACTTACTTATTTAAAACGTATCAGAGCGTCTGGACAACGGAGCTGGAAAAGTGCCATCTGGTTCACGTCATGCTGATACTGGAGAACGGGTAAAATGCTGAACGCTAGCTGTACTGTAAAAACACGTTTAATAAGTTACTCTGTCGTCAGCCATCATCTTAACATAGGGTAGGAATAGTGTATCCACTCGTTATCAATAAATTGGCTGTAGGGTTCACCCTCAGCCGACGTAGCCTATATCTAACGTTCCTCTAACGTAGTCACGTAGGTATTCACGTAGGTATTCCCGTACTATATTCACGTAGGTATTCCCGTATTCACGTACTATATTCACGTAGGTATTCACGTACTATATTTACGTAGGTAAGTATTCACCTACGTATTCCGTATTCACGTATGTCTAACGTCACGTAACGTCTGCATATCTTATGAGGCACATGTCGGTTACGTCCGGTAATTTTGAACATGCTCAAAACATGAGTGTTCAACAACGCACCCCAGCGTAACACAGTGAGCTCTTAACGAACACTACTTATACCTTATATCTACGTAAACCAGCGTGTTGCTGATATTTTGTATACGCCATATTTTTGTATATCTTATGCATTTGTTGGGCATTCGTCTGATACATTTTGTATAAGTAAGTGATACGATATCAATAGGTTAGACATGCGTATCTGTATATGTTCACTTTTCCGATCCGATGAAAACTTGGACGTATTTGGACTCTGACAAATTTTCGTATGTGCCGGCATACGTTTCTGTCATACGGATATGTGTGACAGAGCCTTTATCCATGCTGTGTAAGCTGATTTCTCTGCAAGCCTGTGGCACCTGCCTGTGTAACATGGTTGTATAACGGTCAGCTAATACCTTGAAACTATATCAGTGTAGAAAGTTATTAGTAGTTATATGAAATCTGTGAACATTCTTTTTATTAAGTTAGAAAAAGCACTTTGGCTTTGCTCCTGAAAAGCGAGGTGCGAGGGTCTAAGGACAGAGGGTGTCGTATGCTGTACAGTCAGTAAAGCCCTCAGACAAATGTGTGATTTGTGATATTGGGCTATATAAATACATTTGATTTGATTTGATTTAGGGTTTAAACATTTTCACCTGACAGCTATGATATGTCTGTTTTTATACTCAAAAATGGCATCCTGTCAGAACCTAGCTGCTTTCTGCAGCAGAAAAAGCTTGCCAATGTTTCCTCCTGAGGTTTTACATTCCTGGTGTTCAGACTCAGGATGGCAGTAAAAGTAAATGGTTTGGTATATTGTTTCAATTGGGTCAACTTCAAGGTCACTTTGGTCATCTTTATGTATCCAAACAAAAAGCTTTGCAAGTTCTGCATAAAATAAAATCCTTAAAATTTAGATGATGGTAAACTACATCATGATAAAACACATTTCGCGCTTAAATTGTCCTTAGAAAATGTATTTAACATAAATCATCTCTTTGGCTCAGAATACTATAAAAGCCTTTTCCATGGTTCTCATTGGGGTTATGGACTTTTTAGGTGACTAGAAAAAGTGTCCAGTCACTGGACTTTGGGGGCTGAATTTGTTATTTTCTAGTATATTTCTGCTTGTTAAGTTCATAAAACTGTGCAGAGCCATAAGTCCTGCATAATCATCATCGTGAACTCATACACAATGCCGATTTATAATATACAATACATTCATGTTACATACATTCGTACTTTGTTCAATAATTCTCAGAGTTTTAACAACATTGTTCTAAAATAGCACTTTGGTCTTAACAGGTTTAAAAGTTCACAAAGCTTAATTTCCTTCAACCCCGAAAACTCTGCTGTACACAGGCCGCTAAAAAGCATGAGCACAATAAGAGAAAAAGATAAGCATATGTAAGTGTGTGTCGTCCTTATGTCATTACATAAGGTGATACCAAAGCTGTTTGTAAAATCTGTAACAACCTTGTGGTTCTTCTCAACAGGTGACGTCCACAGCCACAGTGCCCAAAGAAGATACCCACCTGAGGGAAACCCTCAACTCCAGGGGCCTGGTAGCGGGCACCCTAATGTCCCGGATGATGTTTTCAGATTAAGCCTTGCCAAGGGAGTGTCCATGTCTCTTCCATCCTCACCTCTCCTGCCACGACAGTCCTACATGATGCCCTTACGCCCTAGCAAGAGATCCCCAGGTATATTTTGGCTTTCCTATATGATTTTTTAGGCTCTGTGTCCATATAGCATTGCCAGCATATTTCTTTCTTATGTGGTTGCCTTGAGAAAAAAGTGCTGCACCCAGCTTTTTTTTTCTGCGTCCGCTCCGAGCTCTTCTACTTGAAAATCGCGGACTTTTTTCCAAAAAGACGCTTGTGTCGTCACTGTTTTGACCAATCGCATATTAGAAGTGCAGGATTTATCACCCTGGTCTCCAAGAAAATAGAGGAGAAGCTTGTTCTGGCCATGTCTGTAGATGGATGGAAGCCCAAATAGATGATAAGCAAAGGGGTGATGTTAGTTTATCATGCATCGGCGACGCTTTCCATTTTCCACAGCTGTATTGCCATTGTGTGAAACACTCTCGAAAACAAAACACTTCTGTTCTGTACCACACACCACAATAAGTAGTAACCTAAACAAGCTAAATGTGCTGCAAGCATTTGGGTTCCTCCAATTCTTTGTACACTGTCAGTCTCATAATGCGAGCTTCATTTGTCTCTGTGGGCGTCCTGCAATGTGCTTTTGTAGGATTGTTGAACATCTGATAGTGCTCCAGGAATGACGGTCCCTCTCAGGTTTAAAACACTGATGCTGCTGCTAAGTTATACGGGAGACAAGGGAGTAAAGTAATAACGATAGCTGGACCATCACTTAGACTGTGAGCTCAGACTGGTTCCAGAAGGTTGTTGTTGTCACTTCATCCTTGTATTTTATCACCTTGTCTGGATGTAGCGGTCTACAACAACACCGCGTGTTTACTCTATACTGGCTGGTAATGGCTGTGTGTTTACACTGAATCTTATTTGTCAGTCCTCCCGAACTCCTTCTATCCACCATGTTGAGAACTTGCTTGTCAGCAGCTGTGGGGTGCTTCAAAGCAGGGGATACCTTTGTAGCTGAACTTGTCTCAACCTGAGTCTTTGTATTCTGGAGACTTTGCAAAGAGGGGAAAAATCCTTTAAGTGGTCAATGTGGCCCCACTCACATGTGGCACTCATCTGTGGGCTATCTAGCCTTTGTTTAGAGTGGTTACAGCTTTGATCTGTTTAGTGTAAAGACGGGTTGATGGGGAGGGGGAAGTATGGTTGAATCCTTATGCTAGCTTGTTTGGTTGAAGTTCACATCTCTGTTCATAATTATGATCTAGCTGCTCAACTCCAGTTTTGAGATTTAGGTTTAAATTGTTGTCTTTCGCTTCATTTTTAGTTTGTTTTAAATTAGCTTTCTAATATGAAATACTGTATTCTGATTTCAACTACAGATTGGGACGATTGCTATAGTTTTTTTACTTCTCAAACCTGATTTTCCCACAATTCTCATCACATAATTCAAAACCTAATATTGGACTTGCAGACCTAAAATTGCAAAGCAGTGAATTATGCAAATTACAAGTGGATATGTAAATGCTTAATTATGTTTGAATACTTATTTTATAAAAAATGAATAAAGAGGTAAAACAAAGACAAATACAGTTTATAATAGCCTAGTCGAGTTTCATTTGCTCAGCCTCCACTCAAGTTAAAACAAACCTATCCAAGTACCTGAGGTGATACAGGGTTTGTGAAGACCCTTTTAAACCCATCAAAGAGAGTGTCGATGAAATGTACATTTACAGACATAAAGGAAAGGGATAAGAGTAAGCGAGAGGTAAAGAGAGCGAAGAGGCTCGGTTTGTCAAGGTGAAAAGGGCCCTGGGGACACAGGAAGGGGAACACTCATTAAAGCCACATTCCCACTTAGGGTGCTCTCAGGCATGGAAAAAATGGACTGACTAGATAGGATGTTATGGAGGACAACCAGGGAGAGAGGGTTGGGGGATGGTTTCTAGGCTCTCCTCCGCTGTCCTCACAGGTAACTGTGAAAACCCGTTGGGGGAGAGTTCACACCTCCAGTTAATAAACACATACTGCAGGAAATGTCTCAACTCTGCGACGAAAACAACATGGGTCATAATGCCGCATTTTCTCTCTTGTGTTGAGCGACAGAAGCAGCAGAGTATTCTCCATTTCAGACTCATCTCTGTTGAAATGAGCGTGAGACAAATAATTGCTGTTACGCAGATGTTCAGCAAAATCGGCAGTGAGAGATTAGTTCACTTTAATTCTCCTCCGTATATCTATCAGGTATTATTGGAACCATTTCAACATAAGCATGCATGCATTTTACTGAAGTTTCCAATTAGCTAAATAATATTATTTAGCTAAAATTGAACGCATGCTCATTATATAATGAGCATGCGTTCAATTTTTGCAAATAATTGTTTATTTGTTCAAAACATTTCTTAGAATATCTACATTTCAACCCAGGTATTTTGTGAACTAGTCCTCCTTTAGTAGTTTAGATTTTTACTCAAGTCATACTACCCTCCATTTATTTATACATACAGTAAATCCATAAATACATTCTTTCACACATCAATTTTTTCTCCTTCCCATCCAGCCATCATTGATGTTTTTGCGGGGGAAGTGGTTTCACAGATTCAGAAAGCATTTTGTTGCTTGGTCGGCTTCGTTTCCTGACACAGTGGATAATCTATCGCAGTTTGGAAGGCTCAAACATAGTGGTTGTTCCTTTCCTGAAAACTTCACAGGGGACAACAGAGAAACATTGAGTTAATTAGGAGTGTGACGGATGCCTGAGCTGCAAAGTCCTGGTGGCGTTGAGTGCCACAGCTTTGATCAGCTAAGCCCAGAGCTTAACTATGAAACACTGCACCCTGACATGTGTTGAGCAGCACCTCGGCTTTAAAGTCTTAATAGTTTACAGACACCCTAAAGGTCCAGGGAGGGATATTTACTGCAAGAATGTTGCCTGAATGGACCCATCTTTCTCCAACCCAGTGCAGTTCAAAGATCATGTATTGGAAAACTTGAACCTCGATCTTAGTGGTATAAATGAGATTTTAAAGGTATTTTTCAAGTGTTCGAAATGCCAGTCTCCTGGGTATCTACACAGTGACCTCCTCTGGTTGTAATAGGTTACTGTGCCATTGGGGGATAAAAAGCATCTGTTGCCTTCAAGGTTGCACTGCTTGGCTTGAGTTGCATGTGTGTAGAGATGACACTTTTCCAGCTGTTGAATAAGCACTTCAGAAAATCTCTCATCTAGTTAGCTATGCAACAACTATATATATATATATATATATATATATATATATATATATATATATATATATATATATATATATATATATATATATATATATATATATATATATATAACCACAGTGCATCACATGAAGTATGAGGTGGTGTACATGGAGATGATTATTGTGCTGCCACTGTACATTAGATGTGTGACCTTTCAGTAGTGACGAGACCAAACTGTCAGCCCCATGCTTTGCGTCCCTGCCAGCCTGCAAGGTGATCATAAAACAGCAATTTATATTGATTTATTGCTGTCATTGGTAGTGTATCATTTTAATTGGTATATTTGGAATGAGGCCACAGGGGGAATTGTCTCTGGTAGGCTGTTGTGTATATTGAAATTAGTTAAGTGGATTTTCCTTTGATGGAAGCTTTGGCTTTAGGCTGATTAAATTATCTATCTGCCAAACAGGTCTGAAAATCACCATCAGAGAGCACAGTTCACTATTCTGCCATGATCTCCCAGTCAAAAGATCTGGAAATGCTTTTTTCTGTCATCCAGGCAGAGTGGGGACCCTGTTGGTGCTCTTTAATCGGGTACAATCCTTCTGTTTTTGGACACTTAGTCCCAATAGTCCATGCTGAAAAAACTACACACGACCCCACAGATTTTGGCGTTTGCGTGTATAAGCCGATCAGGTGACTACTTTCACTGACAGTGGTCCGATGCTGTGACGTCTGTATTGCTTATCTCCTCTTTATCTCTGTTTTCGTGGCAGCAGCAGCCCCACTGTTCACCCAGAGCACACTGAATGCTATACATTAGTGGTGGTTAGCCGTCGAAGCCACTGTAGTCTTTACAATGTGTTTTTGTTGTGGTTATTAAGTACCATAGCCATTTTGTTAAATGTGGTTTCTTTGAGGGTTTTTTTTGGCGCAGGGTTAAAGCTTAAGATGGTATTAACACAGCAGACCACATAAAACAACACAGAAAGTCATTTGGTGGAACACTTGAGGATTTCTCCATGGATATGTGTGTTTTTACTAAGCCTCATAGTTACAGAGCAGTCATTAACAGCCTGTACAAGTTCCAGGTATACTGTCTGCTTAAACTGAAACCAACTCATTTAACAGTATCTTGTGTCACAGGATTCAAAGCATTATAATCCCTTTATATATATAAAAAGGGATTAAATAAAATAAATAAAAACTTTCTACAATAATTTTAGGCTAACCACCTTTTTCCTTGGCAATATCAACTTTGAAATGTTATTACCATATCATTGTTTGATTGAAAATAAGTTATATTATCATGCTATATCCTGTACGTATACAATGGTCATCCACTAGCATTCTTCTACATTGCCAGATGAGTGCAATTTAGTGTGCAGTCCTGTCAAGAGGATGGAAAATCTCTTCAAAGCCAGTTGTAGCCCCTTTGAGGTGAGCTCTCCTGAAGTTAACTCTGGGGTATTGACAGTAACCAGACAGACGTGAGGGAATATTGATGCCTTTCTGAAGGCCGAGCTGTAAAAGACCTTGTGATGCTGCAAGAACACTTTGAAAGGTTCCTCTGATGAGCACCCAGTGAAATGTTCTATCCAGTTCTCCACGTCACTGCACTCCAGCTTTAGCTGCTTATCGCATGCAATCCCCTTTTTCATCTGCGCTGGAATCCCAAGTCACCTACTGCCTAAGAGACCAACACTGCATCTTCTGTCAGTCTGCAGAATCCAGATGCTGCTCATATGATGTATTGGAGTAGCATAGTAGATTGTATATGGTCAGGAGAAAGGAACAATGATGGCTTACTTAACCTTGCTTGAGTTATTGTTGCTACCTTTTGAAAATGTATGACCATGTGCACGGTGGAGAGTTAATACATAAGTCAAACCAGCTTGTGAAACGGCATGTGTGAGATTAGTCATGACTATTAAACATGTAGTGTTTGAAAAACATTACCACTCTCTCTTTGTGGTACAGTGCAGACATTGCATTAACCAGGGGAGGATAATGGCATTTCGTCAGGCAGTGAATAGGGAATTAATCATAAATTAGCATTTGTACTTTGTAGAGTTAACAAAGCACCATGCCTGTAATAGGCTACTATCTTAGCTGCTTTGCAACCACAACGACGAAACGATTTAACGCATTCAACAGCTATTAACAAGCACACGTGTTTTTTTTTTTATTCCATCCTCTCCATAAGATGTTCAATAATTAACAATGGTAACATGCAGTACTCAGAATACCAGTCTCGTCAGCTAATATATTATTTTTCACTTTTGAGTTGAAGAATGACATTTTGGAACAGAAAGAGGGCTGTTGTGAGACAGCCTTCATTTCCTTTGCGGCACAAAGAGTGCACACTGTCTTATTGAAAAGTTGAAATGTGAAGAAGTCAGAGTCCATCTTGAAGAATGCTGGGAAAACTCCTTGATCACTTCCTATTACCATGAACAATGTTCTCTTTCACTGGCATTGGCTTGACTTTGTAAGTTGTTTGTCGTAGGTATTCCGCTGTTTGGTATGTGTGTGCGTGTGTGCATGTGCTTGCTGAGTGATAGCTCGCTGGTCATGGATTCCTGAATCTCACAGTAAATACTGGTGAGTAAAGAATCCTCTGCAGTCACAGCTCGCCTGGCTGCTTTACTCCAGGGATACTCTTTTCTCCTTGTTTTTCTTCCTTTAACACATCTCCTCTTTTTGTTTGCTTGCTTTTCTCCCCATACATTTAACATGTGTATTTTTTCATAGATACACATTAAGACAAATATTTACTGTACATTGGAGGGGATGTTTTCAGTGATCAATTTTTACTCATGGAAACATTTCTGCTGCAAGCTGAAAATATACAGTACTTTTACTTTGATACTTTTCATATGCCATCTTTTTTTTACGTTCCCTCATACAGTACATTTTGAGTCGGCATCATGGTGGCATATGTGTCAACTGTACAGTACATTTAATCATAAATACCAATAGAAACACAAATACAGGAAAATACATTACTAGTTAGTTAGTTAGTTATATATACATACATATATATATATATATATATATATATATATATATATATAATAATAATATATATATATATGTATTATATATAATACATATATCACACTACATACATAGTATAGTGCATGTGAATAGATTAACATTCTGGATTTTGCATCGAAATTGTGATTAAAGTGAGAACACGTCTCATGTCTGCCTCTGTGTCCTTCAAGGGTCATACATCTGAAACTTCCATCTCTGCGACCTTTTCATGCCTGTTATAAACTGCAATTGCTTATTCGTCAGTGCTTCCATCTAGAAGGGCAGAGCGGTAATAGCACCCTGTTAAATCTTGAGATTAGATTTTGAATGGAAAAGAAACCCCTGTGTACTTTGTCTGTCACAAGCTGATGCTCAGACATCAAGAGTCTTGCTGAAGGACCTTTTGCCTCCTCCCTGTTTTATCAGCCCTCAGATTCGGCCTAAAATGACCCTTGATAGCCAGCCACATGTTTGTTATTTATGGATACTGTGTTCCTCTTGGCACTTTGTCTAAACCGTATCCAAATTTAAGCATATGGTTTAAATTACTCAAACTATGCCCTGTGTTTTTAGATGAAATGCACTCAACGTAATATATTTGGCAGTGTGCTTTTGGTATTTACCTGCACTAAGTGTGTGTCTCTGTCTCTGTAGTTCCACTCTAATTGGAGCCGCGTGACTCCTGGGTAATAGGTTGTGCCTGACCATCCGCAGATATACGGAAGACTCTTTGGCTTTGTCTACTAGATAACAGGAGTTGGATTGCTTTTGTAGATCCTTACTGGATCGGTCCTCTTTAGGCTTAGACTTAATCTTTGTACACAAATCAAATAGTCTCTTCATACCTCACATCTGTTCAAAATCCAATTTTTATCACAGTGCTTTAAAAAAAACATCACCAATTAACCGTTAAAACTATTTTTTTTACCACTGCTACTGCTTCCTGCCCCTGTGATAGACGAATGTATTAGGCTTCGGGCTTTTACTTTGAGTTCTTTGACTGGCTTTATATCATGACTTCTGCTAACAATCAAGAGAGCACCCAGTTTTGCAGAGGCTCTACTCGGGTATCAAAAGCACCGTTCCTCACTATGCATTTCAAGTCGCATATCCATAGATGGCACTGTGCATCAAGCTGACTTTGACTCTCATGCTCGGTTTGTTGCAATGACACTTCCAGATCATTTCCCCTCACATGGCTGCTGCTGTAACTCCCCTCTTTCTCCCTCACCTCCACTTTTAGTATCTGTGGCCAAGATCGCAGCTGTGGTTTAAGAAATTGTTCCGTCTGACTCAGAGGATTGTTTTCATGGAGGTGGGAGGGGCTGCTTATCAAATGTGGTAATAGGAAATAGTTATCTCTGCTCTCCCATCTAATAGTTATGTTATGCCTGGGGTTACTCATACAGTCACATAGTTACAGATAACTGGAGTCTGGAGGAGGAGGTGGTTTGGATTGGGTTACAGTAGGTCAAGTTTGGAGTAGCATAGAGGTGTAGCTGCAAAGAGAGGCATGCTGTTGCTATTCTCTATGGATTTATGGATCTACATTATACAGTCACCTCCTGCTTTCAGATTATTCCCTGTAGTTACAGTTTTGCTTTTGTGTCTGGACTCATTTTTCTTTTTTACACAAATTGTGGGATAGACGTAAAGAACTTGAAATGTGCTAGTTGCTCGGGAGATGCAGTGTTTCATGTCTTAGTATTTAGTCTAGTGTCTTTGCTGGATCTCCTGCATGTATAAACAATTATACTGCCACTCTTAGGAAAGTCTCTCTATTTAGGGCAGATTAAAAGGCAGTTTTTACAGAATATGTTATAGACAACAGGGGCAAATCGCACGTACAAAGATGGGAATGTTGCAAAAAGAGCTGTGTCTCTAGTGGAGTGAGTATCTCAGTGGTTTATCTTAAAGTTCGGCACAGTGAGCAAGCATTCTGTGTGGAGCTGTGGGATTTTCTAATTCAGTCACGGTGAGAGCAGTGGGAACAGAGCAGCGAGCTAACCTCGACTCCTCACTAAAGACAACGACTGTCCTCAGTGGACTGTACCGCTGTCCCAGATACATCATCTGACTTACAGCAGGACTCATGGACCGTAATCCTCCAAATGTATCTTTGCAGCAAACACAGGGTAAACTTTCAAGGGACTGCTCCCAGATCAACAAGCAGAAATACTCTTTGTCTCTTTCTCTTTGTTTTTGCTGATTCCCAACAGTACATGTGTGTGTTTAAACACTCATTTCTAAAGTTCACTAAGAGGCTAATTGTTGTGGTTTCCTGCTGTAGTTTACATTCCCAGAGCCGACTAGCAGTGTTTTACTGGGAGTCTCCAGCCATGCAGAGAATATTCTAGGTTGTCAGACAGACCAGAGCTGCTCTCAGCGCAGGGAGCTGTCTGAGAGAGTGTGTGCGTGTGTGTGAGTGCGTCCGAGTTTTTGTGTGTGAATGAGTTTATGTGAGCTACAGAGTGCAGCCAAGCCTGTCCAACTAAGACACCACCGCCTCTCATCTCTAGTCCCATCTGGAACACGTTAATCCAGCGAGAACTCTCTCTCTCTCTCTCTCTCTCTCTCTCTCTCTCTCCTCTTTTGCATTTCACTCTCTCTCTCTCTCTCTCTCTCTCGCTCTCGCTCTCGCTCTCGCTCTCTCTCTCTCACTCTCATTCTCCCTGTATCTTCTGTTCGCGCTAGCAGGTCCAATCAGGAAGCCCAAATATGTGGAGAGCCCTCGTGTTCCTTCTGATGCCATCGTTTCAGCGCTGAGGAAGGTGGCCGATAACAAGGAGTCCTCACACAATGGTGAGTTTGCTTTTCATTCACTTGTGTATATGTCTGCTTATGTTTTGGGAAGGGTTGGAAGCAGTCAGACTTGAACTGTCTTAAATTGAGAACGCGTATTGTCAGCTGAAATTCACAACTTTTCCCTCATGCTGTGATCAGTCTTCATAGCTGTATGTGTGTGTTGTGTTATTTGGATTATCATTGTTGTGTCCATGGGGTCAGGGATGGGTCTCTGTAATTTAAGGGTAGCATCAGTTCCTGCATGTAAGTACCAGTGCGTTTGAGCAGTGTTCCTTCATGTTGCCTCTTATACAAACACACAATAGTGCTGTGTTTATTTTAAAGTGTGTGTTTAGATTACAGAGGAGTCAGTTTTCCTCTGTGCGGGGACACATTGTCTGACCGGCGCACTAGATTTGTTTCATGGGAACGTAATGAGGACAAGACCTTGAATTTCTCAGTAATTGCACATGTGTGTTCTTGTGTTTGCACGTTTCTGTGAGGTGTTATTGCTGCCTATTCTCTCCTGTGTTGGGCGTTGTGTGTTTGTGTGTGTCGAGGTAATGTTCCACTAAGTGGGTTAGGGTGAGGGCTGTTTTGGTTTCCAGCAGAGTAGGGCGGGCTCAAATTCCTCTCATTGGCTTAAGTTTAAGTTGTAGGATGCGTTATCTTTAGCAACGGGCAACACAGAAATTGTACATGGCTCACATACACAGACAGTAGTAACCCAGCGCAGGCTAGTCACTGTTGACTGTTACATACCAAGGCACGACTGTGTGTCTGACATTCAGCTGGCACAGTGCAGTGTTTCGGCTCAGAGCGGGCTACCGGCAGATAGCGGACGCCAGATAAATGTTATCTCATGACAGCTGGCGCACTGGCACTGTTAGTGAGCTAATTTTATGAGCTGTATACTCCGAATAAAGTTTTGAGAAAGCTGTTTTTTTTAATCTTTTAAATAGAAATTTATGGTGATAAACTATAGTTGTTTTTGAGTCCCATCCCTCGACTCACCATTCCCCGTGCATTTTCCTCATCTGCAGATCAGAGAACCCCCTTGAAGCACATGTACATAAACATAAACACACACATTGACATGCCGGTGCTGTCTAAGAAACAGTCTTTCCTAAGCTTCACGCCTCCCTCTTGCTTCTCAACACAGAATAAATAAAAATATTGCCCAAGGTGTGTGTACTTAAAGCTACAGTTGGTATCGATTCTTGTCATATTTGCTGAAATCGTCACTATATCCTGGCAGTAGTGCACGAGACAGACACTCAGGTTCATCTAAGTCCTCCTAGTGCTCTTAATGGCAGTGTCGATCACTGCTTGTGACCTCCAATCAAACTGTAAAACTAGGCAGTGCTGATCAAATATGAATCAAGATTCTGTTACAGTATTACTGATTTCTTGGCTCAAATGTTTTCAGAAAGATATTTTAGTGTACTGTACTGTTTAGCTGTAAAATTATAACGTTTGGTCAGGCCGGTGGCCCGTGCTTGGTTTTGGCTCGATAGTTTTCAACAGGGCAGCAGGGTTACAAACGTTCTCATTCGACAGCTAAACAGTAAAGTAAAATATGTTTCTGAAAAGATTTGAGGAGAGAAATCGGCACTGCAATAACAGAATCTTGATTCATATTTGATGAGTGCTGCCTAGTTTCACGAGCAGTGCTTGACATTGCGCTAGATATTCCTCGGCTCTGATTGGTTGTCTTCCTTCGAGCGAGGTGGATTAGGAGCACTGGGAAGAGGAATATGATTTCTTTTCACAGATTATCTCTCATCCGCTACTGCCACGATATATTGACAGTTTCAACAGATATTTTTATGAAGTTACCACCTGGAGCTTTAATGTTCAACTACTCGTGTTTTTACAGAAGGGCTCTTGTTGTCGTTGTATAACATTAACTCAGTTCTGTCTTTTCTCTAATTTCATTTTAGGATAAAATGACTCTTCAGGCGATATAACAGGCCACACTATCTCACAAGTATGTGACAGATTTACTGACCGAGCCCTCCAGAGAATATTTCTGCTACCATACAATGTAGAGCACAATCAAACTCAAACACAGAGAGTACACAAAAAATAGAGCAAAACATTATAAATTGAATTTTGCATTATGTTATTCTTCTGGTCTACTCCCGATGATAGAGATAACCGTTAGAGATCTGGTCAATCTACGACGAATAAGAAATGACATCGCAGTCTCTTGGACAGTTTATGTGCAGCTTAATTTAGAACATTTTTATTGCTCATTGCATTGTTGGAACAACAGCGAAAGCCAGTCTCTCCTTGAGCAGCTCCAGACATTTCAGTTCATTCGGTAGCTTTGGTGGGGACTTGTACATGCGCTCAAATATTGACTTGACTCTCACAGAACTGAATAAATAACCAACCTGTGTTTTAATGTCAAACGGCTACTTGTTATTGCTGCCAGTTATTCAATATATATAAGCAGCTAAGCCAGGAGAAACTATCTACCTCCTTCCCACAGCCATAATTAGCAGGTAAAAGAAGTTCACTACCGGAGAAATTAATCAACTAATTATGTACAATTAGGCGCTGTATAAATTCTAGACTAATGATGGCTAATTGTGATACCCCAGCTGTTGTAGGATGAGGCCTCATGCATAGCTGACAGGAATTTGAGCACAGCTACACATGCTACGTCTCTCCATTTTTCTTTCACCAATGTTGAAACATTCACCCATAGGATTTGCATTTTATTTCAACTTAAATCATGCAGTTAGATATAGTGTTAGCTGTAGGCCTGGTACGTCAACTGGATTAGTTTATATTAATGTGTCACACGTAGCATGTGACGAGGACGTTTCCCTTGTTCTTTTGTCAATAAAAAGAGCATCTTTCAGCCTGTGTTGTTAGCTGTTGTTAACTGCTGAGATGGGACTAGATGTTTGTTTGACATCGCAGCTTTTGTAACAAGGTCAGCGTTAGAATGTTGACACAGTGTCGTAAGAATCCGAGTCGGAAAACCCATTTGAAGGTTTACAGCATGAGCACCATGTGACATTTAAAGAAAGTGAGTTCTTAGGAGTTGTACAGGGACTTTTTGTTGGCAGTTGTGCTGGAGGATACATCTCTCGGCTTTCCAAAAACCACATCAATAGTCACATCTTTAGTGCAACTCAGGCCTTAAAGGCTTTTATGCAGTATCATTTCTGTGTGTGTGTTTCATTTTGGTCATCCTCAGATACGATTAAAGCATGTGGAGTATAAATATATTCATTTACTTATTACTTTTTGGGTTGGACTGTGGGCTTTCCCGAACTCTCTGTTGTGGACAAGCAGGTTGGGCTGTAGGCTAAGATAGGAAACGTGTGCTTGACCTACAGTGGATTCACCTCACATAGCTCTTTGAGGAAGGATAGTTTCTTGAGCATGTGTGTGAATGCAATGTGTATTTGTATTGTGTGTCCACAAGTACGTTCGTGTTTGTTTGTGTATGTGTGCGCTTGCGTGCATGAGTACATTTGCAACAGGCGGCCAACAGTCTGCCTGTCAAAATTGTTTCAGCTGTGCCAGAGCTCTGTCTCTGTCAATCAAGACTGAACCCCTGGTCCCGTCCTCTCCCTCAATTATGTCTCTCTTTTAAACCCCCCCCCATGTTACAACCACATTGAGACCCGGGCCCAAGCATTTAGCACCTGTTTCATCTGAGTATGTGATGTTGCTTTCACTTCTTTATTGTAACTGTTCTGATAGTAGTCTGAACTTCCATTAATCTCCTGTACAATGTGTGTTACTCATTTGTTAACACCTTTTGCAGACCGTATCATTCTTTGTGCTATTCATGGTACTAGTATTGCTGCTGTTAAATTGGGAGATAAAAGTGAAAAAGTGAAAATGTCTCCTTTTGGCACAACATAGGGTTTAAAAAAAGAAAAGGCCCAGCCACGTCATAATACATATTCATCTTCAGGTTGTCCGTAAGTGTATGTGTATGTGTATGTGTATGTGTGAATTGGGTAAATGTAATGTGATCTTTTTTCAAATTCCTGATGAGTAAAACATCTCATCAAGGAGAATTAATCTGCTTCAAGGTCTAACAGCCACAGCCCGGGTCCTGGTATGCTGCATGGAAGGAATGTTTTCGTAGATGTAGGAAACCATGATGTCACTGGCAACTTATTTTGAATTGGCCATTCATAAGATGATGCAGATACTGTCAGATTATTCTTGTGGTCTTGGTATGATACTGAATAGGGAAATGGAGACAAAGGCATGTGAGGAAAATGTTCCAGAAGAAGTAATGCGTTACGCATAAAGCAGTTTTTCAAACGTGGCTGTATTTTGTTCCAGACTTGAGCCCAATTGTGTAATCAAGACCCATTGTTGACAGTTTATTGAATTTATGATGATATAGGCAAGCAGTGCCTTGTGGCAGCAGAGATGAATGCGTTGTGATTTGTTTTTGGCTGTAACAGAGTCATATCACTCTCTATGGCATATCAGGTTCATTGTTGATTTCCTTTTTTAATCAGCTGCTTGAGGCTAAAACTTTGTGTGTTGTCTGTCTTTTTCTTTATTTAATAATGAAGCTTCATTAATCTGTACCGCTCTTCTCTTAAAGATTCTTACACCACAGCCGCTGTGCCCCGCAGTGGTGAATCGCTGCATGAAGAAGCTTTAGCTCTATTGGTCAAATGGTTAATGAAATGCCATCTGTATCTACCATTAGAGCAACAATAATAACAGCCAGCGTCAAGCTGAGATGTCGGTCACAACTATGATTACTATCCCCTTGCCATCCCCATCCTCATTTTACCCATATGACAGTCCATCTGTGCTTGCAGCAAAGGACATTTGTGGTTCTAACAGTGGAATTTGCAATAAGATGTGCTTCAGGGGGGCATGTCACCTCGTACCTCTGAACTCAAATGGGGAAGCAGGATGCATGTTCTCATCGATGGTTCATTAACAGGCTCCACTGTTGTGGTAATGCAACTCCAGCTGCTAATGAGCACCGGCTGGATTGTTTTCTCCTCCATCTTTCTTCTGCTCCTCCTCTTTCCGTCTTCTTTCTTCTATCCCCGCACCACGCGGATGTTATTTCACACCTGCTCATAAACTTCCTCCGGCAGCAGATAATGATGTTGTTTTCTTTTTGCCTCCATTTGCAGTACAGTTACTGGAATAACAAAAAAGTGGTTCCAGCTACATCCCTGGTTTTTCCATATCATACAGGGTAGTATAAGATATAGAGGACAATCAGATAGGCTGTATAGCTAAAACATTTTCATTCACATTCATTTCATTTTACATTTTAAAACCAGTGTTGCTTTCACATATAAAGTCATAAAGTCATGTGAAGTACATTGGAATTAGACTGATCAAGATAAAAGTAGTGAATGAGTACCATTAGAGCAATGCTGCTGATCGACTCATCGCTCCTGGATGGTATTTTATACACTGCAAAATCACAGAACAACACTTTACAAAGCCTATTTAAAATAATTTACATAGAGGCAGTATACAGCCTTGGCAGAAAGAGTACCTATTGCTCAACTGTCTCATTTGCTGAGCTTTCATGCTCTGACTTTCCTTCATTCTTCGTTCACACAGGCTTCCAATTAGGACTGTATTAGTGCAATGGGTTGATATCCATCAGGTTTGTCAAACACTTTTCAATTCTGCATTTGCAATGCACAGAACTTCTGCAAAGTGTATGAAGTAAAAAACTGAAATGGGTAGGTTGAAGTTGTCACAAATTACAATCCCTTGTGCATAATACCCGTAACCCTGCACAGAATTTATTTGAACTCATTATTAGTAACCCATTAAAGCATTAGCATTCTAGCTAATACAACTAATCTGTCATCTTGTCACTATAGTTTTGATTGGAAACTAATTAAAGCACATTTGGGATTAGTAGACCTTTTGCAGAGGTCTGCGCAAGTGCTTACTTGTAATAGTGCTCCACTGTTCCTGTGACACATTATTGAACCATTAAAAAACTCTTTACATTTAAAACTCTTTAAATTTTCGTTAATTAAGAATTTTGACAGAGGTATGTATGTCAGTTAAAAATAAACTCCCTACTGGACAAACTACGTTATGGTGACACATTATCGCAAACACATCTTTGGCATTTCTCTACTGCAATATTTGAGTTAGTTGTTGACCTACAAAATGCCAATACTGATATATCTCTGTGAGAAATTGAGAGAGAGAAAAGAGAAAAGCACACGGCCATAGATGCAGTGCGTCTACAGTATAAGTTTGTGGGACTTACCTAATCTCTGAACACTGCGGGGAAGCCAGCAGGTCTGGCTGTTTTTCCGCCCACCGTCAGGTTATCTTGGGTGACAGGTAGTCAGAAGGGCTCCCTGCTGATAGCGTTTTAAATCAAGAAACCATAGCAGGCCTCTTTCATGCTTTCCTTTTCAGGAGTGCGTCACTGCTTGAGAAACTGATAAACCCCACACTGACCTCTGTCTTTGATCATCTGGCTTTTACTTTTTTATTTTGTATGAAATGGATTAGAAAATCCTTTGCCCATTGTATGGTGAAGTTATCAATTAAGCATTAGATACACCAATGTGGTTCTTGGGGATGATTTCTATCTTTCATTATGTGTCTCAAATTGAAGAAACTGTTGACAGAGGAACTAGAGAACATAACCCAGGCACACAGTTGCTACACTAGGATATACAAGGATGGTTGTGTGATTTATGATTTGCACCATTATGTGCCACCAGTTTAAAAGGAGTTGGCATTCCTGATCTCTACTTATTGAAAGAGACGCACAGTGCTGCAACACAATGCACTGTAAAGCTTTTACTGCCATTATGCCTTGTAAAGCTAACTGGTAAACACTAATACTGCCCATCACCTACAGTATGTTCATATCAGTGACGGTGGTTCGACTAGATAAACAACAACAGTTCCGTTAGCAGCAGTGAACACAGTCAAATTGGCATTGTCACGTTGAAGGCAATAGCTGCTCAATGAAGCTTCTGATGCGATCAGATCAGCGTAGCAGTGGTGGCCCAAAGGATCCAGAATAGAGCCTGTGACAGCAATGCAGCCGATTTGATCAACGAGCAGGTTGGAGTAATCTGGCAGGAAAGCGAAAGAGCAGCATGTGTCCCTCCTTCAGTACCTTCAGCTGAGTCGCCCTGCACTAAGACACTTCACCAACAAAAGATAAGACTGGTCAATAGATCAAACTGAGGTTGCTTTGAGCAGCTTCTAGGACTGAAAATAAAGGAAAACAATAATTACATATACCACTTTTTACTTTACATGACCCAGATCTACTTAATGTTATACTGCCTGTTATGTTCACTATGACATTAAGGTATTTTGCTGTCAACGGACAGTGAAATGGTTCGATGAATAGGCGATGACAACATTCATAAAAGAAACTAGTTAACCATTTAGCTGTACTAGACAACTGCCCCGTTGTGTCATGCGTATGAACGGAACGTGAGTCCCAGAGTCCAAATCCAATCCAAAGTGGTTGACAAGCTAAAGCCAAAGTAGAGTAATTCATAAAGCCGCAGTACAACCACAAGCCTAACTCAGATTTCTTCATTTCCTGCATCTGCTATGTTTTTATTTATAAATGCACAAACACAGAACGCTGTCACTTCCAAAGTGAGAGTTGTGTGTCTCGCAGTTTCAGTGCATCTAATTTGTGTTGTTTGTACAATGTATTGATTTGCACTGAGTCCGCTGAAGATATTGTTATTGATGTGGCCCATGAGCATCGGTTTTGACTTGTAAGTGCCATGTGCGTCACATATGTCAGTATTTCTGTTTATTGTTGTGTTTTTATGGTCGATGCCTTGAGGTCTATTGAAGCCCAAGCACAGTTCTATGGCTATTGAATGGTCTTCAGAGACCGGTGGGTTTAAGTGGTGACAACCAGTGATGAACATACAACTGTGAAGAAGCACTCAATCAACAAGATGGATTTGTTTCTACATGGTGTTACATTATAGCCAGAGCAGGTACAAATACAGCTTCCTTGCACTGATCTTTATAAGCTAAAGGTTTCAACTTCTACGTCTATATTTTCCCTCAACATCAAGTGAAGGACAGAAATCTCTGAAAATCTCACAATGTGTGACTCTAAATATTTTGTAGTCTTCACAAATCCATAATGTTTGCATTTTTAGCCAATACCATGCCTTTGACAGACTCAACAACTTGTCACTGTTTGCTATAAATGTGTGATGTTTAAGGTGCCCTTTTTAAAACCCTGGAGCCAGTTCTCATTATCTGTACCTGTCTATTAAAAGATGATAAAGCATGCAATGTGCTGCTACTTCAAATGACTATTGACCAACAACTGGCACTCAACATGGTTGATCTCTGTCCACAGTTGAATTTAACAACTTAATTGAATTCTTAACATAAATCTCAGTTATACTACTCTGTCACCTAACGATGTTACATAAAAGTGATTTAAATTAGAGTAGCTCACGAGTTCTTAAACCTTTATGAAATCTCATCGAAGGCTTACACTCAAGATATTGTCGGAGCTTGCTTGTACATGATCCTAGTTATTAAGATGTGTGCATGTTGTGGTGGGTGAGAAAGGACAATTGAATTCTAATAGCACTCTTTGAAGACTTAACGAGATTTGTGCTATAATCCAGTGACCCTGAATCTATAAAACCGCTGTTGTTGGCATTCATGCCTCAGCATTGTCTTTGCACCGGCGGCCTTAAAAGTCTCCTCTCATGCATTTACACGAGCAGGGTGACATTCCCTATAAAGAACAGATTTTTAATGTATGGCATTTTACGGCACAGCATTTGCCATGGAGAAAAGATGATGCAAGTACAGCAGCCAAAGTGTATTAGGTTAGCGTTCAGTCCTACATAGACAAAAGCTTCAATTTATTCAGTGTGATACCTTTAGGCTATGTTTCCTTTCGGGCTTATACAATATTTTGTTTTCTCCAAATTAAAGGAAAGCGCTTTTCTTAGAGGCGGTGCAACTGGCCTAGAGTCAGTGCCAACATAAAACATATACTGACATCAGAAACCAGGCAACCCAGTGAGCAGACGTGTCAAAGGGTTAACATAAATATGCAGTCTCAACTTAGAGATGTGTGCTTGTCTGATTACTTACAATACAAGTATCTTGTCGAACACATGTTCTTCTTGTTGAACGACGTAGGCCCATGACTAACATGTGCAAAGCCATAATGGCTCATTCTGTTTAGTACAGAAGCCTTGGATGAATTGCTGGCATGCTTTGTTCTTACTTTGCAAAATGACACTTATAGTTAGAGTAGACCAGCTGCATGCATTTGGTTCATGGACAGCATAAGTTTTCAAGGAAATTCAAATGAGTAGTTAATTAGTTCTCAGCACTTGTGCAATCTGCTTGATTAGACATGCTTTTTATTTCCATATAAAAAAAAGAATCAGCTTCTTTCCATTGATAAGACGGCCAGTCCAGAAGTTGAAATGGGTAGTACTGGAATCAATGCAGAGGGAAGCTTACAGGAACATTGGGATGTGGTGGTTCTGTTGTTTCCGTCAGAAGAAGAAGTTGTGTTTATGCTCCCTTTGCCAACCAAGGCACACGTAAGTTCATATGTTGCAGGTTGAGTTGTAGGGTGGACAGTATTCCCCCCCCCCCCTGATTCTGTTTCTAACAGCAGCAGTGAGAGTTACATCATGTGTGACACTAGGCCTTTCTCAGTTAAAGATTTTGTCTACATGCATACATGAAATAAATATGCATCTTAAAAAGATGGTGTGCCAGTAATATTATTGTACAGAATAGGGCATAGTAAAATCCAAGATGGGATATGATAACTTTCTTTTTTCCCTTTTGAGAGTACAGCTCTGGTTTCACATTGCATACTATCCTTCCCAGACCGTTAACCTATAACATTCCTCTATTATTGTTGCAATGTAACTTCACTGGGAGAAACGCTACAGAGAAGAACTCCCACTGTATATAATTATATATGCATTATTTAGAAGGGGACTGTGGTGTATTACTTTGCTCCTAAACAGTCATGCGTGGAAGTTTGGGGAAGGTAGGACTTAAGGTCCAAGATGACTTTTTGATTTCCGTGCACCAGCTCTGCCACCATCATTCTTACTATTCCTTCCCCTTAACATCACAACAATCTACCTTATTGTAAAGGTTGATTATTATTAGAAGAAACATTAAAATCACATATTGTTGTAGCTTATTATCTTGATTATATGCACAGTATTCTATCAGGTTAAGAATCTCTTAGCAAGATATTAATGTCATTATTCCAAGGTCTGCACATTAAGAGTTACTCCTCACTCACATTTCACAGCCACACTTTGCATTTATGCTTCACCATGAAATATATAAAATGATATAAAAATGCCTCAATGGAATGACTGAACTAGATCGGGCAGCTCCAACACTGTACCTCCAATATGACAAGGTCTAATTGAGGCTATAAATCCATAAATGACATTTGAACACAGCACAGCCAAACATGATGTATCAAATTACAGCATACAGCAATTACAGATACAGACAGCACAAATGATTTTGAGTAAGAAAACAAAACATAAATTTAGAAATGTTTCAGCTGACTTGGCTGCCCTCTGGATCCAGTATGATAAGTTAGGCTAGAGATTTTAAAAGTGTTTCTGTAGTGTATTCATTTGAATTCAATTTACATAAAAAAAAAGCTTCAGTGTATTTGCATGATGGCACTTCTGCGTCCGGCAGTCCTCAGAAAAGCATGTAAGAGGGCTAAAATAAGGCTTATTTTGTTCAGGGGAAGTAGATGGGGACTCGTGGGGATGGGGAGTTTTCCTTTTGATGATTTCTTTACAATCACAGAAGAAAACAAATATAAAACTGTATATGGGCAGTGTGTGTGTGTGTGTGTGTGTGTGTGTGTGTGTGTGTGTGTGTGTGTGTGTGTGTGTGTGTGTGTGTGTGTGTGTGTGTGTGTGTGTGTGTGTGTGTGTGTGTGTGTGTGTGTGTCTGCGGCTCAATTTTGACATTCTTTATTGGGGCTTGGCAGTACATTATGCCATTGGACTTGTTTGTATTTAATCAGATTAACTGCCAACATTATTAATAACTGTGGAGGAAAGGGGGTAAAGGAGAAAATGAAGGAGAGGAGGGAAAGGTGCTGACAGTAGGCTGTATAATAAGCTTTTGTACCTTGGACATCTGTCTCTCTCTCTCTCTCTCTCTCTTCTCTCTCTTTTCTCTCTCCCTCGCTCTCTCTCTCTCTCTCTTCCCCCTCTCTCTTTTCTCTCTCTTTTCTCTCTCTCTCCCTCGCTCTCTCTCTCTCTCTCTCTTCCCCCTCTCTCTTTTCTCTCTATTTTCTCTCAGACTGTCTCTTAACTCTCAGGGAATGTAGCAACTCTTCCTTAATTAATAAGCCACACCCACATTAGCATTACATGTATGGATGATAAAATACTCTTTTCAGTTCGAGCCCAGGTTCTTGTTGCATAAATTTGTCTTCATTTTTTTTTTGGTTAGGGTTTTAATACATGCCAAAAAGCAATATGTATAAACAGCAACAAATAGATAGTGGTCTTTGCCCTGTTGATGGCACCCCAACCTTGAAATTGCTATCTAAACAAAGTGAGAAAGCCTGTGTCCACTCATTGATATTCAAAGGCTCTATGAGTGTGAGCTGTAAACAACCAGAAAGCCCTGGAATTGGCACTTGAGGCGTTGCAGGACAAACACACACACAGTCTGCTTTCTTAACAATGCTAGACATTCACATGTATTCAGACTCTTTTCGAATACACACACACACACACACTTTCTCTAACTCCCTTGCTCTTCTTTCCTCCCCCTATCTGGTTCTGCACCACATCAGCAGCAGCTGGAGAGTGCAGCATAGCCTTTCAGAGCAGAGCTGTGGAGGGCAGGGCAGGCAGAGTTGTCCTGTGTGGGACATCCAGTGGAGAGAGGGAATCTGCCCGCTAACGTCTCTCCCTCTCTCTCTCTCTCTCTCCCTCTTCTCTAGAGCTGCAAGCGGAGAAACAACCAAGCTCCTCCTCCCCTGCCACTCAGGAACTGATGACAAGGCTGGGCTTTTTACTAGGAGAAGGGATCCCGGGTACGGCACGCATACCTATGGACGACAAGAATGAAAAGAAGGTATTTCAATTTCTCCCTCCCCTCCAACTCCCTCCCTCTTCCAACAGCAGCTGCTCTCACTGCTGCAGCGCACAGATAGAGAGATAGAGGAGAGAGAAGAGATGAGAGGAGGAGGGAGTTGTGGCAGTGTAACTGAAGAATGGATTTTTTTGTTGCAGCTTGATTCATGTTTTTCCCCCTGTGCATTATCTTTGGATGAGGATTTAGGAGGCACCTCTGGGAATCATTTTTTTGGCACAACAAACAACGGTAACTGTCAAACTGTTTTTGTTTGAGATGTTAAAGATGTTTTAAAGAAAGTAAATGCATATTTAAAACTGGTTGCATGTGGTTTTTTTCTTTCTCCGCTGTGGTGTATAAGTCTCCCAGTAACTTGAGTGCTATTCCAGCGGTTCTTGAGTTTGTAACAAGAGTGTCTGAGCCCCGGACCAGAAATAGAGTTATGTTAGGTCTGAGCCTCAGTTTGTTTGGTTCTGCTAATTAAGCTGGTGCTGTGCGAAGAGCGAGCCCAGCACGCTACACTTCCCTCATTTATCTCGTGTCTTGGACCCGCTTTGACACTGACTCTGCAATTCTAGAAACGTGAAAGAGACTTACAAAGTACTTCATGAGTCATGTTCATTAGATTAGATGTGGGTAGCGTCACGGTTTTTTACTTTCGTTTGTGTGCGTGTAGGTGTGTGTTTTCAGAGCTCAGTTGGGGAGGAGCACATTATTGTCATCTGCCAGCAATTCTGTTTTCCTCCATGCTGCTGTTTAACAACATGTCTTAAACTCGGTATGTTGTTTTTAGTTCTGCCCGAACAGTAAATTATTAAATGACAGTGAGCTGTTTGGCTCTTGCTGTGATTTGTTAGGTGGCTCTGGGTGCAACCCCAGGCTGGAAATTGCCAGACAAAAACCACTGGCATGCTGTTGCAAAATAAACAGGTGGGAGTTAGAAAAAGGAAATGTTATGTAGTTCATATTAGCATTCCACAAGTTGTTAATGAGGCCTTAAGTTATGTAGCGTCCCTCCTATTCTGCTGCTTGTATCCATTCAGCATGTAGACCTTTAAACAGCAACGGTCGATGCATCTTGTGGGTTAGTCCCACTTCTCTCTCTCCAGTTGGTGAGTCTTTCTATATTATGAGTTTAGTCGGGTAGAAGAAAAATAGATTTTCTTTTGGAGCAGAAATGCTGCAGTAATTATAATATAACTTATAATCAATATATATGTACGGTAAGTAAAGAACTATTCACATATTTTAGTGCAATAACAACTTAACAACTTGCAGTATAAGTTAAAGAGGCTTTTAAAGAGCTAAGGGATGTTTTGATTTCAGGTTTAATGTTCAAAATGGTTTGCTGAGATTTTAATTGGATGTGTTTGTTTGAGGCAATGCACAGACTTGTAGTAAGTGGTGCTTGAGAAGCCAAGTGAGGGTGAAAGTCCCTCAGGCAACCAAATATCTGCAGCAAAGTTGGTGTACTAAGGATGAGGGTTGTTTTTATTTGACCTGGGCTTGTAACCGTGGTTTTTAATTGGAAACAGTTTGAAGGCTTTGGCCCTTCTTTCAGTGGGACAAGGATGACCGTCTTAAGCTACAGTATATTGTGTGCAATCAGAATACAGTTATAGGAAGATGGGTAAACAGGACAAACCAGCATTAATGTGGATTTCTCTGGTTGTCAGTTGGCTCAAACAAAGATTCAGCTTCTTTAGGATTGTCAGACAGGCTTGGTGGTATGCATGAGAAAGGTATCTATTGTGTCACAACAACATAGATACTTCTTCCCTTGTGAAATTCTCTTGAGGCTTATTTTAGTTCCTCCACACATATGAGTGTGTAATTTCCAAGCATTGCTCCATTAACGGTGCTCATGCCCTTCGGCTTGTGTGTCATGCTCACACGTGAAAGGCTTGTTTATTTGTGAGGGAATCGTTTGAATTGCTTTCACATGATCCAGGAAATGGGCAAAGGATCAAATATTTATTTTTTTACGTTTTCTAAATTCCCCCGCCAAATAAGGTTGGAAAATATATTTTTTTGGTGTATTTGTTGGTGCTCATGCTGAAGAAATGTGAACATGTTCCCAGCTGACTTTCAGTTTATATTGGGTTGACTTCATACTGAATTGACATTTGATTAGTAGAGCACATTCTTGATGTACCTTAACCTTTTTCCTTTATCCTTCTTCCCCCCCAGTGCTCTGTGACTAACCAGGGTATCAGCCCCTGCTCCACACTGACCAGCAGCACGGCGTCTCCCTGCACTGACAGCCCATGTTCCACGCTCAACAGTACGACCAGCCGCCCCCCTCTCAGCCGCACCAGCCCCTGTGGGACCATCACAAGCCCCAGCTCCACACTTGAGAGCAAAGACAGTGGGATCATAGGTGCGAAATAACCAACTCTCTCCTCCTAATCAAATAGAAACTCGTATGGTGCAGGAGAAACTGTGTGTTTGAGTGATGAGTGATGTTTTTATGAGCAAATCCTCAATTTGTTTGTTTCGTGGTGGACGCAATACACATACCTGCTGCAGGTTTTACCCTTTTGGCTGCTGTAATGTGCTGAAAAAAGGCAGCAAAACAGACTGGTCGCTAACAAACATCTATGTAAACATTTAAATTTAAATATATATACACACACAATGCATTTTTGTGAGACTGCTGTTTAAAACCACCTGTTGCCAAAATAGTCAGTAACCACGCTAGGAATGCCAGTGATGAGCCAGGTCAGCTGCAGATCCAGTGGGGAACCAGGCACAGTGAATCAATAGCTTAGATAGGAGCGTGAGTAGCACACATCAGAGTAATGACAAAAAATGGCAGCATACCAGTGGCTGCATCAGTTGCCGGGTTTGATAAAAACGTTGGTCACAAAAAAAGCTGTATGACTTCTCAGTACTCTTTTTGGCTTTTATTTTTTCACAATACAACTGTGTGTTTTCCATGAAGCTCTTCTATTTCTAATTTGCAATCTGAGAATGGTACCTCCATGTGCGCTTTGTGGCTCGGACCAAAAAGTCTCACCTGCATTGTGTCACTGATTTATCAACTCATTAAACCCATTGGATATGTTTGTGGGAATGCATAGCAATCGAGTCAGGTTATGTTCATCATTTTATCATGTGTCAGTTATGGAGTTTGTATTGAGCTGTTCTAGTATGAGAGCGCATTGAGTTGACAGTTGCCACATTTTGCCATTCTATTATATCTCCAGTAATAGCCCTGTAAGACATCTGGGGATTTACACAAGCTGACAGGAATACGTCGTTTTCTATTGATATATTAATCCGTCTGCTGTTTCTACTCACAAACCTTCCGGTGGCTTTACAAATGTTAGAAATTCATTTTGAAAATGGCTTTTAAATATTTGCAGTGGGAATTCAATAGCAAGTCGTAACTGTATGGTCCTGCTGTTCTCCTTGGTTGAACTTAAATCATTTCTCAAGGCACCAGTATATTCTTGGGGAAAAGTTAATATCCTTGTATAAACTAAGTAGGATATCATACATTTTATGCCTATTTAGGTAACTGATTGACATCATTGTTCGGCAGTAGAAAGCAATGAGGGCCAAAGCCAGATATAACTAAACAATTTGGATTTCCACTACTGCAGAGACTGATTACCATTGTCAGTCACTCTGTCCCCCCAGAGCAATATCATAGCTAGCTTCTAAATAATTTATGGAAGCTGTGATATAGTATCTTCAAGTATGGAGCAATCGACACCCAGGATGAGCTATACAGTCACGTTGCATGTATTGTGGTCTATCTCATTGTAAAGCTACTTCACTCGTGTCAAATCAAAATGTATTTTGTGAGAGAATGACACAATATGACGTTGGTCTGCAACATCCCACCCACAAGCCTTGATAAGACTGCAGGCATCGAAGAGAACAAAGCTATGTTGTGTCCACAAGTCGGATTCCAGCCAGTGATTAATGTTCCCCGTTCTTTGAAGTTTGATTCTGACTCTGATTCCAAAAGCACATTCATTTGGCTTTGTACAGCGTGAAAAGCTCCTTGGAGGAATTTGGGAGATTTCTTAACATGTAGAAAATGGCTCCCAGAGGAGTTTCTGCATGAGGTGCCTGGGGAAAGACTTATAACAGCCGTTTAGCAATGACCATAACCAGCTCCTAGTACGGTAACATGATAAGCTTTCCATATGTTTGAATGAATAATAATGTATTCTTTGCCATGGGCTACAGTTCAACAAGTAAGCAGTCACTGTAACCTCTTCTACATCGGGATGACTGCTAATGCCGTGCTCAGAGCAGGGCTAGACGTGACTGCTGTCATGAATGACTTCATATTTGCCTAAGTAAACAGCACAGAAGTCACAAGGTCCAAGATGTGTTTTATTAATAATAGTGATGATGCAACGCGCTGCATTCGGAATCTGCATTTTTGAAATCCAGATTAAGAGTGAGTGATGCAAACGCAGCCAGCTGGCCAGTCAGTTCCTGTCCTCTGGCTGTGCTGATGTTTCTGCATCCAGCTGCAGCTCATGTAGCTTTGGGCCTCCACTCATCTTTTAGGATTGTATTAGATAGCTGCGTTGGCCTGAGGGAGGATTAAAGGATTTGTTGTCATGTTAGCAAAACACCTGTCTGAACTCAAAAATACTGAGGGATAGTGGGATTTTTGTCTCATAGTACAGCTTCCAGACGCTGTATTATATTGGATCCTTCAACTGATGATTTGTGAAAAGAACAAAAGACATTCGAAGCGTCTGGGCTCAGGAAATTAATTCTACAAGTCTATGCAATCATGTCTTTCCAATTTACATTAGTGAAAGCAGACTCTGTCAGTATGAAGTCAGGTGGTAGACAGTGTTGATAAGGGCAATGAGGAAAAGCAGGGAGTTATTCAAAGTTAAAAGCTCAGTTACACAGATTAGAGATGAAGACTGATAAATATTCATAGCACACAAAGAGCATCTTACCTCCCTCTCTTGCTCTAATTCCCTCTCTTATTTCATCTCCCCACAGCCACCATCACTAGTTCTTCGGAGAATGATGACCGCAGTGGCTCCAGCCTGGAGTGGAGTAAGGATGGCAGCCTGAGAGGCAGCGGGCGCCATGGCCTTGCGCAGAGTGTGCGGGCTGACACCTGCTCTCCTGTGGCCGAAGAAGACTCCAACAGCGCCACAGCAACGCCAGCCGACACCCCATCCAGAACAGACCAGAAGCAGTCAGCAGGGGCACCGCAGCCTCCAAGTCACTCGCCCGAGGGACCCATTCCATACCCATCGCAGACATCTTCTTCCCTCATGATGCCGAGGCCAAACTCTGTAGCAGGTAAGAGTCGCATGACATCTGGATGTCTTCTGTGCAGAGCAGGGAAAGGATCTGTATACCTTTCCTCGTTGTCTCTGTGCATTCATTTAGCATTACATGAAACATTCTACTCAAACTTTCTTTGTGTTGCCTAGTAACATTTGTTATGCTGACAGGAACAGTGCTTGGGTGTCTCACTGTATCGCATCGACAGTCAGTTTAAGTTCGTTATGCTATGATACGACCTGTGCCTGAAGCTGACAAGTGTGGTGTCATTTCTAGTCCAAGCAAGTGACACACACAGACAGGAAAAAGCATTTGTAGACATTGAGGGAATGAGACGGTTTTTTTTCAGAAGCCAGGTTGCGCTTTTCAACAAAGAGTGCGATATAAAGGCAGACGTTTGGGATTAGGCAGCTGTTGTATGCGGTGCCTCGGCCCTGCCTGCCATGTCGGACCTAAGCACAAGCCACTGTCTGGCAGATCGGTTCTGCATTCCTGCCCTGGACCCTCCGTGTTATGGCTCAGCTCGCCATATCCACACAGCTGTCACAGTTGTTGATATCCCTCCGCATCCCCTCTCCCCGCTTTTCCTTCCCAGATCTCCCCCACTCTGCCTCCCTCCTTTTGCTGTTGCTGCTTTTGAACTTGGCCCTGTTTTAACTCACGCAGCCATACGTTTTACATCTACCTTTAAAACTAAAGACCAAAGGCGAGTTGAGAAGTCGATGCAAAGACTAACAAAAATCAAGTCCTCAATGAACTCCATGGTTTGAACTGATATTTGAGAACTATAATTTTCATCTGTGTTATAGCCTGCCATTAGGATTCACTAAAGACAGTTGTTGGATTTTATGTGGCAAGTGAACTGTGAAATCACCAGCAATGAAATCTGCTGCTGTACCTGCAATCACATGCTGTTCATCATTATCCATTCCCAGGGGAATATGGTGTGCACGTGCTTGCTGTTAGGCTGACTAGACACTAGAAATAACAGCATTATAAACGTAAAGGACATGAATTAAATATGTGCTTGTTGCAGTTGCAGACTAAAGCTTAAGTATTGTGTAAATGGTGCATCGGGTTAAAAAAAAACCCCGACTCTTCTAGGGAAGAAGAAGATTGTATGGAGGGGAGTGAAACAGTTGAACTTCAGCCGGTCAACTTTGTCGCACTGCATTGTACAAGCAGACAGTTTGGTTGGTGATGCGAAATCACAGGAAATGACAGAGGCAGACTGTAGAACTGGGGATAAAGGCATAAAAACACAAGTGGACTCAGTTCATGAGTCAAAGTAAAACCCTAAAGACAACAGATAACGCACCAGAATCCAGACACGTATGTGAGTAGTATATCCCTCAACACGTGAATATCAGTTTTTAGCTGGAAGTTGATGTATTTCGTTCATATTTTGTTGCTTAGGAACATGACAGTTTGAAAAGAGTGTTTTACCCATCTCACCTTGATGCTGCAGCTGCCAATGTGTTGAAGATGAAATGCTTTAATGATCCTGCAAAAATATTCCTCCCCTGGGTTTGACCGAGATGAAATACAGTAACTATTCACTCGTGTCTGCTACTTTTACTGTATGTTTTTCCTCTTTGATAACATCCAGCTCAGGTTCCTGTTGAGTTTGAATGCACTTATTGTGAATCGCCTTGGAAAAAAGCATACGGCAAATAAATGTAGTGCAATGTAAAGGTGCAATGTTAGTCTCAAAGGCTTAGCCATTTATTACAGCCCATTTATCTGCTGGAGACCTTGCAGTGTTCTTTTTCTAATGTTAAGATGGTTTGAGTATAAGAGATAGAAGCAGAACAAGTAGTACTTGGTTAGTGCCTAACCTTCTCTCAGACATAGAATACATTCTATAGCTTATGAATGCATTTTATGCATTGTGTATTACGTTTGCACAACACTTTAATAATGTTTCTACAGCCCACATTGTAAACATGAAGTGGTACATACGTGGCAATGTGCTGTTCAGTGGCCATTCTATTGTTCCATGAGTCCATACGCTTTTACATCTCATCATTATTTTGCCGCTGACTTAAATCTGAACGGCACAGGGACACACTCATAAAGCTAACAGACCAGGAAATATTTGACTGTTTATGTGTGCTGGTCTGCGTGTGAGTGCCAGTGTGCTCGTCTCCTTGTGTGCTCCAAAGTTTATTGGCTGATGTCATAGTTATACAGCATTGCCCTCTAGGTTCCTGCAGAATTCACACCTCAGATTTTACGCTGTGTGCCAAAGCCCTGAGAAAGGACATCATGGACATGGTGAGAGACAACTTCATTTATGGCCCAAACCGATCTATGTCGGTTTCAAGGTGAGCCGGGGGTTGGGCTTCTTTTCAGTTGGGGCTCAAGGAAATTGTCTTCAATAAAAAAAACAATGCTTCCAAAGACGCAAATACTAAAGCAGAAAGAAGCTAAATGATTGGGATGCCATTGTACAAAACAAAGAAAATCTATTCATCATTAGAGCATTCACTCTGTGTGCCTGAACATCTGTAAGTACTTTTTATCGTGTGGTTCTGGATGCCAGCACATTAGATTACGAGTTTTCTGCTCTGACAATGCTATTCCTTTACTTTATCGATAGACAAGGACAAGGAGCATACAAAACCTTAGATAATAGCAGATAAATGACCCCCCCCCCCCCCCCCCATTGCCTAAAAGATGTTGGGGCTTTTTTTATTCACTCTTAGTTTTTCATTCAGTAAACTTTCAGAGACCATGGCACTCTGTTTGAAGGTCAAGGTCTCAGGTTCTTGTTGACAAGTGAGAGTAAGATGGAGGATAAGTTCCAGGCAGTGACTGTTACGCTGAAGAGGGATATAGGTATGAAGGCAGAGCTTTCTCTTTTACAGTTGATGTACATTCCAACTGAAACCTATTGCCTTGAGCATAACAGCAACTGAAAAAGTCAGATCTCAGATACAAACAATCCAAACGTTTTGCAATGTGTCTGGGCGCAATGTGAGGACATTGGACATCTGTAAGGAACTCTTGAGTAGCTGTTCCTTGAAGTTGAAAAGAGACAGTTAAAATTCTTCTGGCGTCCGTGGAGGCATCTACGGGGCATTCAACTAGGTGGAGACCCTGAAGTGGACTTAGAACATGCTGGAGCGATTATATATCTCACCTGGTCTTGGAACACATCAGGATTCCTCAGGAAGAGCTGGAATATGTAGCTGTGAATTACCTTTCTTAGCAGGTCAACACATTGACCCTGTGGGAGGGATGGATTGATATATGTAATATATCCCAGACCTTGTAGTCAACCGTTTTCATAAAGAGCTATTTCACACTGTAATAGTGAAACCTTACTATTTTGTTGTTACATCATCTGGCAATCCATTTCCAGGTTGCTCCTAGAATAAAGCAAAATCTAAACTTTACCAGCAGTATTATTTCACCTACCTAGACAATTAGCAGAAACTGTAAAGTGGCTAAAGATCGCAGCACAGAGGCCACTTTTTCTTAGAGGCAAAGTTGAATTCCCCCCCCCCCCCCCCCCCATCTGTCTCATGCCAATCAACGGGTGTATGGCTGTGCCTCTAGAATGTTAACTATGTATGAAGAAGGAATGTCGGCATATTGCTTAGAAGTGTCATTTGCACTGCCTTGGTGAACACACATCCTGTGGCTAGCTTGTCCCTGGGCTGCTGTGGGAACTCAAGTAGCACTGCGAGGAGCCTGCATGTGCTGTGGCAAGCTGCACAAATGTTGGCTTGCACCACCTGTCAACGCCGACAGAGCCAAATTCAGATGCATCTTCAGTTGGCAATTGCATCATTAGTTGGTAGCCTAAGGAAATATCTCGGCCATCTTTCTTCATAGAAAACATTTTCTGCCATATCTTTAAAGCAACATTAAAAAGCTGTCACAACAACAACAACAACAACCATATAACAGCCACCACAGACATGTATCATCCACTTAATATTAAAATATACCCTCCTTAAAATTATCATGATTATGATTTTTGCCGTAATCTAGCAGCCATACTATGTGGGGAAAAAACATGTTTACTCATGTCCTGGATAATGCAGCCCTCTTTCTGCTGTCCAGAATTAAAAGCCTTCTGAGACGGCTCTCAATAAATAAATGACATTTTTTGCCCAGGATAAATGTCTGTCTTAACAATGATTCAATCTGTGTGATACAAAAAATTTAATTCATTACTATCTGAAATTCACTAATATCAAGACCAATTCTTATTTATTTTAATTTCACCTGGAAGGTCATTTTTTTTAAGTGCATGGTCACCACATTAACAACATCAACCTTTTGTCTGCACTGACACTTTCAAATGTCAGATGTTGAAGCACCCATGACTGTTCATGCATCTAAAATCACACGTTTGTTTTGTAAAATGGTAGACTAAATTTCCCTTTGTGTGTATCGCACTCTTTGCCACCCTTACTCATCATTATACTTATAATATAACAAGAATTCTATTAAGCTTTTTAAAAACGATTACAACATATTAGTTGTGGCCACTGGAATTTCATGGTTTTGAAATGTTAGCTTGAGCTGCTTGTAGTCGTGTTTTTCCGACAGGGAGATTGAGTTAGGGTCACTGTGGCTCAGGAATGGTGCTACAGTGCATCAGTGCTTTTGCTATTCGACAAAGCTTTGTGGTCTGAGCCTTGCTAAGGTACAGTACACACTTATTTGTTTCTACGCCAAAGTACTCTGCTCTTCTGACAAAACTCACGCTCTGATAATGGATCCAAGATCTTTCATAACACTGTGTCTATGGACTATTGACAAGCAACTTCCATCATATATCAAAACATTGGAGAGCAGTGACCTGGTAAGGTTTGAGTACAGCTCACATCTGTGTTTTATTAGAAAGACTGAAGTCATCTGAACACAGTGTGTGACTCAAATGATGTTTGCAAAGGTCAGGCAGTCATTTTCTCAAATAAAAAAATCATGTCAGTCAGTTCAACAGCATGTTTAATTCAATAGGCTGTAGTCTCTGTACTACTGATATGCTCATTGTCTCATTGTAGTTTTTCGAGACTGTGTTGTCTCCTGTCGATTCTGGACAGTGTCGATCTGTTTTTGTCTATGTTTTGTGATGTCATCAGGTAGCCGTGGAATTCTCCTCCGAGTTTATCTGTTCAGTTAGAGATTTAAAAGAAAACAAGAAGAAAACTGATAATCCATTCATATTTTCCAGTGCTCTTGAAAGGTCACAGTACCATCTTTTAAAATGTCCACTCTCAGAGAATTGTTGGTGCATCTATGTCACAGCAGGAGCAAAATAAAAACCTTTGCAGAGATCAATCTGCGTTGTTTTGAAAAGCCATTTAAAATTCTGCTCAGTGGCACTCCATTGACAGATCTGAACTTGCCAAATGTCTAATTTCAAAGGGACAATGTGTTAGCTAACTACTCTCTGCCACCACAGAGCCACCTGACTATGTTTGATTGACAGCACCCCACTATTTAGAATTATGTATTAGGAGGACATTTCTTCTTAGCAATAATTCTAGTTAGCACAGAGTTTTTACAGTGAGGTGTGGACTGGCTTGTGTTTGTAAGGCGTTGTGTAAAGCTGTTGTAAGGCGACTCTCTATATTTTTGCTTTTAACTTTGTACAATGCAGTTTATTGTTTTTTCGTAAGTACATGCTGCGGTCTGATTCTTACTGTGTAGGTAGGTTGGTCTAGACCAGGGGTGTCAAACTCATTTTAGTTCAGGAGCCACATTAAGCCCAATTTGATCTCAAGTGGGCCGGACCAGTAAAATCTTAGCATAATAACCTATATATAACAACGCCAAATGTTTCCCTTCGTTTTAGTGCAAAAAAGTACTTTCTGAAAATGTTCATATTTAATTAACTATCTTTTTACAAAACATTATGAACAACCTGAAATTTCTTAAGAAAAAAAGGTGCAATTTCAACAATATTATGCCTTAGTTTATCATTTACACATGTGCATTACAACTTACAGATCACAGTGTATCTACAAAGGCACAAAACATTTTGTCACAGGTATCTGGAACAGTATTTTACTTTATGATCAAAACAACACATTTTTACACTTTGCAAAGTCATCTCGGGGGCCAGATTGGACCCTCTGGCGGGCCGTGTTTGACACCCCATGGTCTAGACTGAAACATCTCAATGACTATTAGATGAAATACCATTATAGTTTGATCAGAAATTAATGTTCCCCTCACTTTACTTTATGTAGCGCAATCTTCAGATCAAAATTAGTTAAATACTTTAGTTTATAACCAAATACTTGCAAAGATGACATTCCTATAGCCTCATCTGTACGTTGCTGTTTGCACTAATTAGAAAATATTAGCATTGACAAGGTTAATCTATAGGATGCTAAGCATTAGCATTGCTAACATTGTCATTCTGAGCATTTGGTTTAAAGCACCAATGTGTTCATACTGTAAGTACAGTCTTTACACTGAGTTAAGATCTCTCAGGTATTTTGTAATCCTAGACCAGTTGTCGGGAACCTATGGCTCTTTCGATGACACAATATGGCTCGCACACAATTTTGAGTCAATCAAGTAATAAATAATTATACTTTGTCATTTTAAAGTAAAACTTTTAGCTCTCCCCTCTCCTTTTCTCCGCCCTGTCTCTGGCTGTAAGTGTGTTCGCACATGTGTGTGTCACTAGTAAAGCCCCACCCTTCGCGAAACCGAGCAGAGGAGAAACTGCGCAAAGCAAGCAGTAGACCGGGGGTGTCAAACTCAATCACAAAGAGGACCAATATTAAAAACTGGGACTACGTCGAGGGCCAAACACGGTCCACATTTATTGAACAGGATACACATATTGGATAAAGTGCAAAAAGATATGGAACATATTTAAGTCAACTGCAAACAAATTGCTGAGCAGTTCAATTTTAATTTCTGAGCTGCAAAGTCGGCAAATACGCTCAGTTTATCAGCAGAATGCGCGGTCGGGAACACAGCGGTGGAGATGGTTTGTCAGTGTTTGGAAACACGTAGTGACCAAAGTTGCCTTCTGCATCAGAGTCTCCCACAGGCAGCTTGGCATCATACATGTCCGTGATCACACGGCCCTGAAGCTGGAGGTTTAACAGTGAGATGCTTCGTTATGTCGCACAAACAGTCCAGCTCACATCGTCCCAGAGATCTGTGGTGTGTTTCCCTTTGCTTTCCAAAAACGAGATTTCCTCACGCAACTCGAAAAATCTATTCAGCACTTTCCCTCAACTCAGCCATCGCAGCGCCATGTTCAGAATGTATCTCCTCAGGAAAATAATTGAATTGTCTCTTATAAAGTTTCCTTTCTGTGTTACGGTGCTTATTACATGTTCCATCTCCAGAGCTTTACAACACAGCACTTCCTGGTGTATGATGCAGTGATACACCGTCAGCTGCATCTT
Source organism: Cottoperca gobio (assembly GCF_900634415.1). Classification (NCBI taxonomy): domain Eukaryota; kingdom Metazoa; phylum Chordata; class Actinopteri; order Perciformes; family Bovichtidae; genus Cottoperca; species Cottoperca gobio. The sequence continues at coordinate 14,089,522 of NC_041375.1, read as the reverse complement.
CTCCCGCATCCTGCCCACTAATCCGCTCTTTTCACCGCATCGCAGGTGCTCCATCTGTCGTCAGTCCTGTCAGTTTGGGGCAGTTTCATTTCTCACACATTTAGATACTTCCTCAAATATGTATTTCCCCATGGTTGTGCCATGCATTTATTTAATTACCAAAACCGGCAGGCCAGTTATGAGACATATGATATTTTCTCACAGGCCGGATATAATTGCCTTGAGTTTGACACCCGTGTAGTAAACACTGAAACATGCACATTAATGAGATAAATAACATAAGCGTTTAGTTTATTTAATAAAAGAACACCTGTTCAATGAAACACTGATACCGCTTTTAGTACTCGGAGACATGTTATACTGAAAAAATGCACGCATAAAGTTGCATTCAATTTTATTAAATACATGGCTCTCAAGGAAATACTTAAAAAAATATTTGGCTTTTTATGGCTCTCCCAGCCAAAAAGGTTCCCGACCCCTGTCAACATTCAAAAGGTTGGTTCAGGTTATAGATGGTTACGTTACAGTTGGTTTAGGGCCAACATTAGGGTCTGCCAAACTTGGTAATGGAGGTAAGGGCAAGAATGAAAGTCTCCTGTGCATGCGTCAGTGGGAGCACTTTGTTCGATAGTCAAAGCACAACACTGGAAATTTGATATATGAAACCATGGTGAACCTTTTTACATGTTAATTCTTCCCAAATGTGGACCATTGCAGTTGGAGGGTTTAAATAGGTTTCCATGGTAACACTTAGTCTTCTTAAGCTAAAGCCATCCTGACTTAACAGGTCAGAGAAGGACTGGATCTAGAGATGATGTATTTAAATATTTATTACAGACAATTTGCCACTGCCTTCTGAAACACAGTTATCACTAATAGGGGTGCGTGGGTGTTAATTAAGTATTATTTTCTTTAACCGTTTATCTTTCTATATCATGGGGCTGTGACAGATTTCCTATATCAAGATTAATAGGTTCATAGTTTCCATCTTTCACGCAACACTTGGACTAATACCTGTTTATTGTGTGATTTTTGTATACTCAGGTACATATTAAGATTATGCTATAATAATTATCACACTAAGAATGTTTCCCTACCCTGACAACACCTATTACAGTGGGATTCAGACTGTCATCTGTGTTATAGCAACTCAATATTTAGCCTTGCATTTTATAGAGAATTTGCAAAACTTCCAGCCTTACTCTAAAAACGGTCTCTCGCTCTTTCTCATACAATGTCACACTGTGGTTAAATTGAATTCCTGCAACTTGAAAAGGCACAATGGTAGGTATGGTGATGGGAATATTGATTGTATCCTTGGGTAAAGAGGAAAGTGGAGTCAAGTCAGGGCGATAAGGGGCAATGGTTGAAGCTCAGCCCTCTTCTCTGTTCTGTCATGGGAAACACAGAACTAAAGGTTTCAAAGGGCAGACCTGCCCGAGGAAAAAATAATTTTCATCAGAATACTGTCTGACAAATGTGTACAGCTTCAAAGTCACTGCAAGCACACACTTCAAGGTATCATATGTACGTTTTATCAATGAGTAGAGACGTGCCAGAATAGTAAGGAATCTGGAGTGTGAGGTTGGAAAAAGAATTGAAGTTGGGGATTGGAGGGATATGAAGGCTACCTGTGGGAATTCTTGGCATTGCAAGACTTGGGGATAACAAGAGATATGACTTAACAAAAAGAAAAAAATGGTGGTGGTGCAGAATGCATTATCACAGACAGGAATGAAGGATTGTGTGCATTTAAACTTCTTCAGCAAGTCAAACTCAGTATTCCCTTCAGTCTTTGCTTATTGTACTCATGGGCAAAAAGATGTGCCTGATGCAGAATGAGGTTAAACTCTCTTGGTTTTCCATTTACACTCTAATTCACCCCCTCTTTACCCTCTGCTGCTTGCTTATCAATTTCTTTCCTGTCTGTAAATGCATGCAGTACATGGACAGAGGTGTATGCTTGTAGGGAGCGTGACACTCTTCTGGTAAGCGTTGCGCTCATTTAGCAAGTGCCTAATGCTGTGGATGCTGTGACTGGCTGAGTGAGAGAGAGAGAGACAGACAGAGAGGGAGAGAGAGGGCAGCCAAGCCTTCTGCTCAGCATCTGAATGCTGCCAGTGTGCCTGCATGGGAGCACTGGGGCAGAGGAATCGCTTTTGTGCCCTCAGTGAGCTCATCCACACGGACTCTCCAGAGATTTAGGTGAGGGTCTGCATCCTGCCTACTTGTCTGTGTGCCTGCCCAAGTATATTCCTCCCTGTGGACAAGGGGAGGGCTTTGAGAATTCCCACTGTCCTTCCCGGCTCTGCTGTTGGATGTAAGTAGCTGTTCAGTTTAGCTTTAGAATCACGTTTAGTGCTGTGTTGCTCTGCACTCACTGACTTTAGATGATGCGTTTGCCTTTCTCGATTACTTTGTTTGCTATAGGTTCAACTTCATCCATTATAGTTAATTGTGAAAGCATCATCCACTGCAGTAAAAGTAGCCATGAGGGCCTTCTTTCATTTCAGTCACCGTTGTATTGATGGCAGTAACTCTGTTGTCAGCAGACGGGTTTTTAATAAGTGGGACATTCCAGGGAGTAAGTTAGCGACCAAGTGAGGGGGGGGGAGGGAGTGAAAGGAAGAGTTGAGTGTTTGTGACAGACTCTCCAAGCTGAGGCTGATATAGTAGAAGGCAGAGGCTTTGATTCTACTTTTCAACAGGGCCAAGAGAGCATGGATTACCATGGTGATAGCATTGTTGAACAGTGAACAGCAATTGGAAGAGAAACCTTGATGCACAGAGCACAACGTTTAAAGACCAGGTCTCATACATCAAACAGGACATTGAATGGCTTTGTAATCACTGGCTCATCAAGAAGTTCATCTGCAGAGTTTAGTGTTCGTGGGGGGGGGGTCCTCCTCCTCCTCCTCCTCCTCCTCCTCCTCCTCCTAATTCCTCCTCCTCTACTAAAAGCATCTCCTGCTTCTGCTAAAAAATATTTATGGATTGGAACAAAATTCCATCAAAAGTGTGACTTCAAACATCCACATTTTATTCTGGGCTCATTATATTTTAAGATGCTGAAAGATTAACCTATTGTATAGTTAATTAATTAATTTTATCCGAAATAAGTATATCATTAACAGTAATTTGGATAGTGTACCCTAATGTTTTACGCCCCTAATCACGTTACAAATATTGTGGTAGTAATTTCTAAGCAATATAACAGTGAACCCGTAAACTGAACTGTTTTTGTTATTATTATTTTTGTTATTATTATTATTATTATTGTGTGTAGCTGTCAGCTCAAATCAAAGAAAAAAAAGAAGCATTTCTGTCTTGACTTAAAGACACTGTTATTCTTTCTGCTACATTATACTAGTACCTGCCACAAACAAACTGCAAATGTCAGAGTGCACTTTTTGGCCTCTTCTTCACTCTTCTTCTCTGAGAGATGCCACATTTTCTCTCGTGTGTGTGTGTTTCTGTCTTACCTTTTTATAGTTGATGTGACAAATGAACTCAAAATGCACCAAAGTGTCTGCGTCACTCTCTCTTTATTTCTGGTTCTGTCTACAGCGACCAGTTCCACTAAGCTGGAAGACCTGAGCTTTCTTGATGAACAGCGCAACACCCCCCTGCGGACATCCATTCGCCTACCATGGCATAATACAGGAGGAAGGCCACCCCAGGACTCTAAAGGTGACTGGACTATGCATTAATGCTGTAGATAAACATGAGGCAAGCTAATGAATTTACTAGCCAAATCCCTTATTTCGAGATGGTGACAATTTATACACTTATGTAGTACTTTTGTCAGTTCTAGTGTCAAAGTTAATGTTATTGTTTTGGCTCTGCTCCAGTTTGGGATAGAGGATAAAATGCTGGGTTTCAGCTTTAATGGTGTTTGGTGTGTTCATGTGTGTTCATGTGTTTGAAAGCGCTACAGTTCATGCACAGTTCATCCGAGGTGAATGTTAACACCCTCAAACTAAAGGTAAAAGGCTGCACTTAAACGTCACAGTCATCGTTTTATTTAAAATCCAGTGTGTTTAAGTGCAGAGCCACAAAACCGAAAGCCAAATACTTAATATGCACTGTAAACAGTACTGCACGGATTTATATTAATATGCTATCAAAAAGCGTGTTTCCTGCACACACTTAGCTCTACAGATAAAATCATTGCCTTGGTTCACGAGCCTTTATCTTGGTTATGTGTTTTGAAACTTCGGTCTCACTGAGAGAATTCCTACAGAGTGAATATTTGATGAGAACATGAATAATTGAATATGACATCGTTAGATACTCAAACTATTTAACTGTGTTTTAAAAACGTCCTCTTGCTTTTCAACACCTCCTTAAACATAAGGTTGATACAGAAGCATCATGTCAGGTGATTCATTTGTAGACCTCGCTGAAGAAACATCATTACTGGGAACAGTCCATGTCTGTTGAGTCTGAATTGTTGTTCTATACTGCATGTATGCATGTATTTAGTTTTCCGTCTATAGGGACTGCAGACACTCGTATTATACTTTATGTTACAGACTCTTAAATTGTTCGAGACTTAAGTGAGTGAAGAAACGAGATGTGGTTAGTGTGGGCAAGAGACACCACGATAGCCCAAACAAGGAAAGTTATAAGTCATCTAATATGTCAAATATGCTAATAATAATAATAATAATAATAATAAAAAAACTATTTTAAAGTTTATGCTGGCAAAGGAAACTTAACTAAGATGTTTTATTTAGAACACAAAAGCCAACAAATCAGCTTCTTTTAAAGAATCAGTAATGTTTTTGTTAAAATCTGCAAAACCAAAGGTTAAGCCCTCGTTACAGTTGTGACGTTGTTAAGATACATTCTCAGACTAAAGGTGTTTCATGGGTCTTTTAAAAAGGAGTAGTATGAAAGCAGGCAGAAATAATAGTATTAAGTTTAGCTATCAAGTAGTATGAGTAAAAGTTATATTATTGATAGCGATACTCGTATTAGTAGAGAGGATCAGAGCTTTAAAAGAGTTCATGAGTGAACAAGTGTTCTGAGATCTAATTAGTGCTTAAGTTGACCAGATAGAGTTCTCATTAACATTTGTCCAATCTAGAAGAGACAATGAACAAAACACACAGTTTTAAGAACGTAGGGTTTTGATGTAAATGGCAAACTAATGAGATGATTCTTACAGGTATGCAGTCAATATTTACCTCTATGCCAATGTATGCAGGTTTGTCTGTAAAGGATGGAGGATGAATTTATTTGGGGATTAATTAAGGATGAACCCAGAATCAGTTTGAAGTTGCCAGTATTTAAAGGAGAAAGGTCCAGTGTTGTCATTGCATGATTGTGTTACTGGCACAGAGGCTGCAGAAGAGCTTACAGTTAAATGTTTGATGTGTCAACATGAAGACATTGCAGTATTACTGGCAGAAAGTGGGATCAATTCCAAAAAAAAACTGAAGCATATTTCATGCCTTTGCCTAAAAAGCAACATCTCTTACACTGAATATTTGTGCATTGTGAGTAAAATAATGACACAATTGTAAGTCTTACGCGTTTCTTTCCTATCGCTTGTCCTCAGCTCGTTTTGCTCCCTACAAACCCGTGGACATCATGCTCAAGCCCTTGCTGTTTGAGGTGCCCAGCATCACCACAGACTCTGTGTTCGTGGGCCGAGATTGGCTCTTTCAGCAGCTGGAAGATGTCCTGAAGGCCAGCGAGTCCACAGAGAACCACGGCGCTGTTGTGGTGGGCAGCGTGGGTTATGGGAAGACAGCCATTATCTCCCGGCTAGTAGCACTGAGCTGCCACGGAGGCCGAATGCGCCAGATTGCCTCCAACAGTCCCAGTGCCTCTCCAAAAAGTAAGCAATTTTAGTATTTGCCTTTTGGATGTGAGCACGACTTTAGCTGCACGTTTTTGGTTCTTCTTGATGTATTTTCATTTTAATATTTCACAAAATGTGCCATGACTACATAAAGACAATTTAGCTAATGCAATAACAAATACTACTAATACAAGTTAAATATGACACTCATTTGTAAACACATGAGTCTATATTTATTTCATTTATATTTATTTATGTCTACCTCAGTGACAAAGTGTATGTTTGTGTATTCCAGGTGGTGGGGGACCAAGCACAGAACTTCCTCTCAGCCAGCCACCGCAGCCCACTCCCCCCTCCAGTGCTACCAACACGCTGAGGACCAACAGCTGCCCGGGGACCCCCGAGATACAGCGGCGTAGGGAGGAGGCTGTTAAACGTCTGGCTGCAAAGGTACGACTTCAGCCAATATGGCAACTCAGGATTCATGAGAAATAAAAGATTGTTTCACTCCTGATTTTTCTCCTGCATGTCCTGATCCATCCCAAAAAATTACTACTATTATTTTTGTCATTAGAAAATAAAGTTCTGATAACAATTGTCACCTGAGAGCAAGCATCTACCCTTTTTGCAGTTCCCCTGTTTGTTCTTGCCGTTGATACTTGAGATGTTCATGATGTGCATAGTTGCTTTTAGCATGTATGAGATGCACTGCAGAAATTAGATTTAGCTCAGTTGATTTATTGTTTTTATATCATTTATGGTTGTTAATGTCATTTGTTTGATTTTCAGCCTATGATGGATGGTCTTCAGCAATCGGCTGAGATTATGAAAGACGGTGACACTATTAGTTTCTCGGAGACCTTTCATATCTCACAGGCTTGTTTGATTTGAGCTTGTTGAAAGACTTGGCCATGAAAAGCAAGTTCAATATTAATGTCCACAGCATCTCACTCCTGCATTATGTCTGAGAAATAGAAAACTTCAGCTCAGGTCTTCAGTGTACCCTTTTAGTTCTCAAGTGGAAGAGATTTGCATTGTGTAGGAGAACTACCACAGGTTCTCTCTCTGTGCTACCATGGGAACACATTGAACAGTATATTCAGAAGCTTTTTTCTAAATAGCAAACTCTTTCTTATAGTGCAGTCTGACATTTACCTCAGATCAGCGGTCTTGAAGATAAACATTTTCACTACAACCTTTAGATCAGGGGTGCCCACACTTTTTTTGGCTTGTGAGCTTTTAAAATGACCAGGTCCAAGTGATCTACCTGTATTAAAAAATGCTGCGACGGTGGGGGGTGAGGGGGGTGAGGTCTGTTTGTTCGACTCAAAAACTTGAATTTCAGGGGCCACGGGATTCTGTTGGGGGAATATATATATATATATATTATTTTAACAGTGTGCGATCTACCCGCACTACCTTTTGGGCACCCCTGCTTTAGATGGTACATAAGATCTAGACTCTTTTTATTTTCTTCTGTGATCAGAAAGCAATTTGTTGTTTTTGTTTTAGGGTATTTTAAGCCTTTATTGGACAGCTAACAGTAGAACAATAAATAAGAGCGAGATTGGAAATGACATGTTAGAAACTTTGACGTTGCGGTTCATAGTCGGTGCCTTTTTAAGGGAAACTTTTGTGGTTCCAAAGAAAATCTAGAGTTGTGGAGTCAGTTAAAGAAGAGAGCTTACCAGACATCTGTTGCCTTCTCCTCACCTCTGCTTTTCTCCACATCCTGGGATTTTGCTGTTAAAACTGTCATGGTGGTTTGCTTTGGTCAATGAGTTTCTAATCATTAAATCTTAAAACAATTTTGTTTTCTGAATCCTGAAATAATTTCCATGGCAGAAACTTCTCCTCGGGTCTTGACTCATGCACCTTTCGGAGATATTGACTACAACCTATTGACCACTGCTGCTTACCATGCAATACCTCCGCTTTACGTTAATTTGTAAATACTTACAGTTGTCTGAAACTCTGAGACAATTTATAACTTTGGCATTGTTTTGACTGAATGGGGAATCACTGTGTCAGAGAATGTTTTGGATTCACAATGCGTTCACTTCATTTGAATACTTTTGTGATGGCGGGTTGTTAGTTCTTCTGATGGGTGACCCAGCTTTCTAATGGGACTCTTTGATGCGTTGTCCTCGTTTTTAATGTTACTGATTACATCCTGTTATCTCTGTAAAGCCTTCAGGGTTTAACACTCTTTAGTAATGAACTCGGGCATGAGATAACTACTATACATTTTGCCTCTACCGCTGGGAACGCTAAAGTTCATGCAACAGACGGCTGACTTTATGCCACTGAGGCTCATCTAAATGTCTATGAAACCCAAGCAATATCCCTCAAGCCAATTATTGTGTAAAGTGTTTCCAGCAGGCGCTCCCCCAGGGACTGTGTTCCTGTGATTTGTGAATACTGATGCAACACTGAGCAGATTCTGTCAAATTCTGCCAGTTCTTTTTAATCATTGATTTGAAAGTGGTCTCGTAACAGGGGCACTGAGGCCATTACATTTGATGGTTTATCGCAAGGTATGTTTCTCAACTGTGAAGTCATTGCTGTGCCAGTGCATGGAGTACTGCAGGTGCACTGCAGAATGTTGCATCATCATTTATTGAGATCTTAATGGTCTTTGATGAGGCAGTATGCACGACTTGTTCACTAACTATCACTGCAATGTCTTTGTCAGGCACCTCAAGTTATTGTACTTATACAAACAGCAGCTGACTAATTTACTCTATGTACTGTATATTCATCTATTGTATGCCCCAAGAGAAAGGTGTTCCACAGTCTCTGTTTTATCTGGAATAGTCTTTTAGGTAAACCACCACATCACAGCCCTGTTCCTTGTGTGTAACACAATCAATCCAGGTGACTGCTGAGCCATCGTGGCTTACAAAATATAGTAATAGTACACATTTCCCTGTACCAACCCCCCAGTGTAGTGTAAAGCATTGAATAATCTTTTAGAAAGGATATATGAATCAGTTGCTGTGTTATTCTTTTGGTTCCTGTCCTCTCACTTTTATGTTTTGTATTATATGTACAGCAAATTTAATTCCATAGAATTTAATGGCAGTTCTATGATTTTCTTTGCTTCTGGAAACTTGTAATCTTTTTTTGCTTCTGGAAATACTCATTGAGTTACCCACTTTTCTGACAGACTACCGCAATAGCTTTGCAGAGCCACACATTATTTTGACAACTAAGTGATGTGGTAGTGATAGATAACGGTGAAACGTGTCATAGACTAAGCGCCAAGGGTTTTGTTCTACTTAAATTGTTATTGCTTCACAGTTCTTTGAGTACTGCCATCACAAGGCTCTGGATTGCTGTAAAAGGTTCCCGGTATCATTGTTCCTACCTAGTCTTGCTTCAGACTTCTAAATCACTGTCGAGATCTTGCAGCCAGGGTGCTTATGGTGGATTTATTAGTTCATGTGTTTTATATTTCCTCCATTACAAATGAAGGGAATATAAATACACTTTCAGATGTGAGATGTGGTCTAGCGTAGAAGAAAGTAGGCTTCAGTCAGTGATTTTTCCAGAAGCTGGTGATCGTTGTTGATGGAGGAAAAGGCAGCATCAGCCGGGGAACAGGTCACCTGCTCCTCCTCCTCCTGCTGATCTTTGAAGTGTGTCAGCTCCTCTAGGTTGGACTGTAATTTTGAACAGTCATACATCCCCAGGGCATTCTCTCTTTCCTTCCTCCCCATCCCTGTCCCTCCTTTTCCTTCTAAAGCGGACCTCCTTTTGAACACTGCATTAACCTGTTCACACACAGAATATCCTTCTTTTAGAGCTCCACCTGGGATCCTGCGGCTCCTTTTTATAGTAGAGTTTATCTGAGGTGGTCAGCCTTTCCTGAATTACTTCATCATCGCTTCTGAAAGTCGTGTTCTCAACTTTTTTTAAAGGCATGATATGTGGCTTTATAGAGGCTACAACTATAAGAGGGCATCAGACTCAACACTGTAATTCCACAGAATTAGTTTTTGGTCAAGAAAGCAGTAGGGTTTTACAAATGGTGTGGTGTGGTGGTCTAATGGTCAGGCTTCCAAATAGAACACCAGAACACCATTGTGCCCCTGAGCAAGGTACTTAACCCGAGTTGCTCCATGGTGTCTCTGTAGTTAGTTCTCTGTAAGTCGCTCTGGATAAGAGCGGCTGCTAAATGACATGTAATGTAAATGCTTTGAGGTTATTCAATGTTCCCAGCTTTGCATATTTTTCATTACTAAAGCCAAAACTAATTTACGCTCTTGATTTATTACCCTTAACATGTTTTTAATTCTTCTTAAATCTGAAATAATCCTGACAGGTTTTTATCCCTTCCCTTTGTGTTCCAGGTGGTGGCATATCACTACTGCCAGGCGGATAACACGTACACTTGCCTGGTACCGGAGTTTGTACATAGTATCGCTGCCCTGCTGTGCAGAGCAAACCAGCTCAGTGCGTACCGGGAGCTGTTGCTGAAAGATCCCCACCTCCAGAGCATGCTCAGTCTGCGCTCCTGTGTCCAGGACCCTATGGCCGCTTTCCGGAGAGGGGTCCTCGAGCCTCTAGCCAACCTTCGCAAAGGTGATGCACCATTGATTCATATTTCATGCTAGTAGACGTCTTCTGTTGTCACTCAATTTGCTCATTAATAACCGTTTTATTCTTTCACAGCTGCATGTTACTCCACATTACTCCACATTACTCCAGGAAATGTAAAGTATAGTATAGAAAACATTCTTCAGATGGCACAGCACTTACCCTTGGCTGAAGTGCTGACAGGCATCCAGATTGTTTCTATGCGCCGGCGACAGCCGTGACTGGAGGAGGCATCATGTTTTCGGGTTGCCCGTTCATCCATCTGTCCGTCCCATACTTGTGAACACGATATCTCAGGATCGCCTGGAGAGAATTTCTTCAAATTTGGCACAAACGTTCACTTGGACTCAAGAGAGAAATTATTAGATTTTAGTGGTCAAAGGTCAAGGTCACTGTGATCTCACAAAATACGTTTTTGGCCATAGCTCAAGAATTTGCTAATTATGACAATTCACAATTCTCAAGTGATGATATTTTGGACAGACATGGATGTAAACTACAACTTGACTAGTTAGCAGTAATTCTAGTTTGTGTATGTGACTAAATTTAGTTCGATGCCAGGGCTTAACTGTACTTGTCTATACGGTTATAGTCCCATCTGAAACCTATGCTAGATTTTTACAAAAACATGATTAGTTTTACAAAGTACATCAATGATGAGATTTGATTTGAGAGAGAGAGAGAGAGAGAGAGAGAGAGAGAGAGAGAGAGAGAGAGAGAGAGAGAGAGAGAGAGAGAGAGAGAGAGAGAGAGAGAGAGAGAGAGAGAGAGAGAGAGAGAGAGAGTTTAGTTACTTCATTGAAACAAGAGCCCATGTCTGCACACTCGTCATGATGCAGTTTATTCAGCTCACACTGTTATGAGCTGTACCTCACTGCACATCGTCTCACCTGCTGTCGTTATTGTGTTTCCAGAGCGGAGGATTCCAGAGGAGGACCACATCATCTTGGTAGACGGGCTGAACGAAGCGGAGTTCCATAAGCCCGACTACGGAGACACTATCTCCTCATTCATCACAAAGATCATCGTCAAGTTCCCCTCCTGGCTTAAACTGGTAGTCACTGTCCGGGTCAATTTACTGGTAAGGAAGAACTCGTTTATAATTATAAAAGAAACATTGTGTGTGCTTGTCAAGAAATAATATATGTAATATGCAATACTACATGGAACATTTCAAATGAACCTGCTGGTGTCGAGGCAGAGCTTCATCAATCAGCTTATCACAGGTTAGCTCATTTAAGAATCCTCTCAATATGATTGTAATATACAACGCTCAAGTTCGATCTGCCGTCACCTCTTGATACTCTCACTGACTTCCATCCAACCCTGCAGATTCTGACGTTGAACGTTGGAAGGTTTTTTCTGAGCTGCCCCTCCTTGTCATACTCGACTCTCTACAGAGTCAATTTTGTCAAGCGTATCCAGAAACATTCAAGAAGGAACTGAAGTATCAGTGGCCCGAGATTCAAAACTGCATGACAGGGAAGGAGCAATCTGTCACTTTAAGCTGACTAGCTTGGAGGGAATGTGACACTAGGTCGAACAGTTACGGATATTTGCCGGAACAGTGTTGAACTGGTGATCGCTGAGGCCCCACGATGACGGATTTTCTTTGCTGGGATGAAGCGCTGAGCCTGGGATAATAATGTGATAGCTGACATCAAGAGCTCAAGTTATTAATGCTCAGGCAGAAGCCAGGCCCAAGTAGTGTCCATCAGTATGCAATGCGCTACACACCAAGTTCAGCCCATTTGTTTTTATCCTGCGAGTCAGAATAATGTTCAGTTTATGTTGAGGCTCTCTGGATGTGCTGAATCAATCTATTGTAACACTGACATCTCGTATTCACCTCTATTAATTTGTCAGGATCCGTTTATGGGGTGGAAAGACTTTTTCGGATGTCCCAGTTGAATGCACACAATGCAATTTGCTTAAAACAGGCGGGCTCTGATGGACACCGTGGAAAAGTTTTTAAATTGGAGAGAATTTATGTCACAACCTCTTAACTCGCCAGTCCGTTTCATGTCACAATGTCTGAATAAAAAAGGACAAATCATTCATAGTGCATTGGAAATGCCACATAATACTCCGTGTTCAATGGAATCCATGAAGAAATGCTACTCAGCTTGAAACCATGGCATCATATGTGTGCATTGAAGTGTCATAGAAGTGTCACAGTTTTGTTTTGCACTTTGACCAAATAAATAGCATGTCACCAAAAAGAAAGGGTTCAGGATATTGCCCTTTGCTTGCTGGACTAATATCTGTTTTATCTGTGATGTGTTGCTAGCACTTCACGTCACTCACCTTGTGGATTATAATCTGTGCGTGTCAGGGACTCTGTGCATGTGTGTGTGTTTTCTGTACCTTGTCATGATGAGGAAGTGAGAAGTGTTATCTCGCTGAGGCAATGTTTCTTTAGCCTCAGACAGGCAGAGGATTGGAGGATTAAGGAGCATTGATTTCTCCAACCCCCAGGACATAGATTGAAATGTGAGCTCCGGCTCTGACCTCTGTAAGAAGTGTTCCTGTTGCCCCCCCCCCCCCCCCCCCCCAAACCATCCCTTGCCTCTTAATACTCACATTCCCAGTCCTGTTTTTCTCAGTGTGTTTGCTCTCCTGCTGCTCAAAGTAGTCCTCTGATAGCGAACGCATACAAGCCATAATTCGTCTATGTGTCTGTTGTGGTAATAAGGAAAACAATTTATATTGCAGAGAAGAGAACTAGAAAACAACTTTTTAATTGGTACATTTACTCATTCGTATTTACTGACTTGTCTATACCTCCTCTCTTTCCTAGGAGATCACCAGCCTTCTGCCCTTCTTCAAGATCTCCCTGGATGACTTTTCAGACAACATGGAGATAAGCAACGACCTCAATGCTTATATCCAGTACCGTATCAATGGCAGCAAGGATATCATGAACAACATAAGTCTGAATGGCAAGGCCGACCCTATCACAGTCGGCAAGCTCAGTAGCCACCTTATCTCCCGCAGCCAGGGTTCCTACCTGTATCTAAAGCTCACCCTGGATCTGTTTGAGAGAGGCCACCTGGTGATCAAGAGTGCCAGCTACAAAGTGGTGCCCGTCTCGCTGGCTGAGCTCTACCAGTTACAGTGCAACATGAAGTTCATGACCAATTCAGCCTTCGAGCGCTCACTGCCCATCCTCAATGTGGCGCTTGCCTCACTGCACCCTATGACTGACGAACAGCTGTTCCAGGCCATTAACGCCGGCTTCATCCAAGGGGAGCTGCCATGGGAGGACTTCCAACAACGCATGGAGTTGCTCTCATGCTTCCTCATCAAACGGCGGGACAAGACGCGCATGTTTTGCCACCCCTCCTTTAGAGAGTGGCTGGTGTGGAGAGCCGACGGAGAGAGTACAGACTTCCTCTGTGACCCCAGGTCAGTCCTCAAATGCAGTAACTCAGTCGCTCTTCTTTTAGGAATGTGGGTTACTATCACAAGAAAACATTCTTGCAACGCATTCAAGTTGACCCCAAACAATATGTAGGAAAGTACAAATTAAGCCATGATGATAATTACATCGCAGTAGTCAAATTAATTGAATTTATTTTTTTGCTTTTTATCAAAATATCCTTACGGTCATTTTGAGACTGTCTCTTGGAGCACTGCTTGAAATTCAGCCCTTGGAGTCCAAATAATATGCAGAGCAGACAGCACTCTCGTGCTAATGAAGAAATAATCATGTTGCTTGTCCATAAAGGGGTTAGTAGTATGTGATTCATGGCCACCACTTTGCATGAAAAGTAGACTGACATGAAGGACTTTGTGTGGAGAGTAATTAGAGTGTTCTGATCAATAAGTGCAGCATTAATCAAATCTGAGTCATGCTGCACTTCCCAAAAAGGTTGGGAACCACTGTTGTATTTCAACCGTTTTATTTATTATTTTATACTCGCAATCAACAATTCACAACAACACGACTGACACACACACACACACACACACACACACACACACACACACACACACACACACACACACACACACACACACACACACAGATCCCTGCAGCAGACAGAACAGCTGAATTACCATTGAAAACAAAAGCTAACAAGTAATATTGCTTCTTTAGTCCACAGCTCTGGCTGTTGGAAGCAATATAGTGGGTGCCACCTTCATTTAAAATAGCTGGCTGTCAGAAATATATGTGATTCATTTCCTAAAGGTAATGTTATTAATGTGTATTCCTGCCAATGTGTCCCTGGTATCTAAAAACACATTCGAAGTAGACTTTTGAATCAGTCCTCAGAAAATAGAGGATGAAACGAGTAACTATGAATATTTTTTATTTAAAAAATATGAATACCTATTTATTGGAAAATATTGGCCCCAAGCATTTTACATAATGTATGCAGTTGTGGGAATGGACCGTGTATTCCACTTGAGTTAGAATACATTTCCAGAAGACACTTCAATGTGCAGAAAACAATGCCGTGCCCTTCTTGCCGTGTGAGACAGGCTTATCTGCTTTAGTAGTGCTAACTAATTGTAATTCTGGAGCCCCCTCACCCACATTAGAGACGTCAGTCATTCACACTTCATACATTGGATGATGTCACTTTGGCGTGATTCTTTCCCTCCCTATGGCTTGTCAGTATCACCTCTGCTCACACAGTGGTGTCCCTAAATGGACCAGAGCCGAGCTTCATATTTTGGTCATTCACAGCCTTCCCGCTACGTCATTAAAAAAACAAAAAAAAACAAAGGCTCAGTCTGGCACAGGAAATGTACATGCAGACAAAAGCTTTCTGCACTGCCTCTCTGTTATTTCCAGGGCACAAAGCGAGTGAATTTGAATCAGATCAAAGTGATCTGCAATCATGCATGTCCTTTTAATGAAGTTCTACATCAATTAACAGAAGAGGGCCTGAGTGAGTGAGTGAAGAAGGAAAGGAGAACCCAGGGGTTCGACACCCTTCCCTATGCTTCAGTGGGGCATTCTGCATAACACCAAACACAAAATAGTTCTCCATGACAATGCCAAGGTGCTCCTCATGACCAAAATGAATGTGTAGTTGAGTGAGCCATGTTAAGTAAGGCAGATGAAAACCAAAGGCGTCTTTACAAGCAATACCATCTTAAGTTTCCCTAAGAGACTATATTATGAAAACATTAAGTTTTGCACTACAAAAGGAAAACTTATGTCTCCTAGTTTTGTTTTGCTGTCATTCTGTTTGTTACTTATTCTCCTTTACAGCTGAGTATCCTCTCTGTTGTTTCCCCTCCAGGACTGGCCATGCTCTCATGGCTTTCATGCTTTCCCGCCAAGAGGGGAAGCTGAACCGTCAGCAGACAATGGAGCTGG
Organism: Cottoperca gobio; assembly: GCF_900634415.1. Lineage (NCBI taxonomy): Eukaryota > Metazoa > Chordata > Actinopteri > Perciformes > Bovichtidae > Cottoperca > Cottoperca gobio. The sequence goes on along the minus strand of NC_041375.1, from coordinate 14,073,773 downwards.
GACACCACATCCTCAAAGCACACATCTTCAAGGTACAGCTATGGAAGCTATACGTCCCTTCTAGGAATTTCATGTTGTTCACACTGTTTATATATTAATGTATCGTGAGAGTATTGTTCACGCCAGGATAAGCCATAGGATGTGAAGAGAAGCAACAGCTTGTCCAGCGCAGGTTTACTAACTGTGTGTGTGTGTGTGTGTGTGTGTGTGTGTGTGTGTGTGTGTGTGTGTGTGTGTGTGTGTGTGTGTGTGTGTGTGTGTGTGTGTGTGTGTGTGTGTGTGTGTGTGTGTGTGTGTGTGTGTGTGTGTGTGTGTGTGTGTGTGTACAGGGCCTGAGTAAGAGAACAGGTGTGGCATCCAGTGTGCTGCAGGCTTTGTGGATCAGCTGCAGTGCCGATGGCCTTTCTGCAGCCTTGGCTTCCCTAAGGAATCTCTACACACCCAACGTCAAGGTAAAGATGCTCTGCAGCTCCTGTTTGTCAGTTAGAACTGAAACAATCGGCCCATTAGATGTTGAAAATGGTAATTCCTCGATTATTTTAGGAATTTTACATCTTTATTTGACAGAGATAGTGGAAAGAGTGAAGGGGAATGACATGAAGCAAAACGTCTGACCAGCCGACAATCGAACCAATGACTCGCTGGTGCTTCTCAAATCTGTATCGTTTGAAGACGTCACTCCAGAATCTAATAGCTAATGATGGACACTTCTTGTCATTTTAGACTTTGATTTAGATTTTTAGTCTTAACAGTTACTTGATTATTCAAAAAGTCTAAACAACTCTCAAATCACACACAAACTCAGGATTAGAATACATCCTGAAATGTCCTCCCTGAATGCTTTTGCAACACCACAGATTGCAATTACCGGAAAGTTGGGAGTTATTATTAATGTCACGCTCTGTTCCTTAAACCTTCTTATGGGGATGAGTGTGAGCTCAGAACAGATTAACTTTTTAAACTGCAGTATAAGGATGCTCATCTGCCTGATTTATCTCGCCATTAGCTCGATCCATGGACTTCTCTTGTCTGGGAGGCCAAAAGCAAATACCATTAACAAGCAGGCAAAAGTGTAAATGAATACACAAACTATTATTGTTGGATTGAGTTAGACAGTTTAAATTAATTAAGCTTAACCCTTACTCCCTCACCACCAAACTGTCATCATTCTTTTTTCTGTTTCATTAGTCCTCGTTTTTATATCCATGTTTTATTTAGCCCACAAAGCATTTGCTATTTTTCTCACATTTCCCATTTTCTCAACATTTTAAAATGTAATTTCACATTACCCTCTTGTGGCATTACCTATTACCATTACTTACTTCTAACTTGCAATGTGTCACATTTTCCTGGTGGCTTATATGATAACGATAAGAACTTAGTTAGTTTGTTCAGGACAATGATAGATGCTGTGTGTGTGTGTGTGTGTGTGTGTGTGTGTGTGTGTGTGTGTGTGTGTGTGTGTGTGTGTGTGTGTGTGTGTGTGTGTGTGTGTGTGTGTGTGTGTGTGTGTGTGTGTGTGTGTGTGTGTGTCTAATGTTAGCAATGAATACAGACCAGAGCAAGGGAAAAGAGTGTGTCAGTGATAAAAGACATTTTACGTGACTTAATTAACCGTCCATTGGATGCCAACCGCTTATTTGAACATATAAGAAAATAGGTTATTAGAAAAATAAAAAATAAATAATCTTGTAGCTTCATAATCTTTCAAGAGTAAAATAGTTTGTTTTGCTGCAGTGATTTACTATTTATGAATCAGATATTTCCCCGACATTCTTATTCTCGTATATAAACAACACAGAAAATGAAAAATGTTTGCAGGGAATTTTAGGAAGGAGATATTGATTAAATTTGCACGAGGATGAAGAACATAGGAAGAACATAGGAAACTTGCACAAGATGAATGGGGGGGGGGGACAGAAACTTTTGTTTTTTTAACTATAAATATAAACTACGGTATTTAACTTGGCGTATTATTTATGTGTCATGTTCAGTTACACTTTTGACTCCGTCGATAGTCTATGAATGATTTGTTGCTTCTGGAGCTCCTGACTGTTTGGTTTGGAGTGGGAGAAAATCATTGGCCTTTCCTGCATGATGTATTCTGGCTTGAGGCTAAATTATACAACATATTTTCATAGCGTTTCAGTGGTATTCCATCACTTGGTGCACTTCCACATAATAACTCACAAATAGACAATGCGGATGACAACATCACTCAAAGAGACATTTACACAATGACCTTGTTCTGTCCTCTGGGGATAAAACTGTTAATTCAGTCCACATTGGATGGATCGGACACACAATTTAATTTCCCGTCGTCGGATACTCAATGTGCTCCGTGGTTTTTACTAAGCATTTATTATTGATTTCCTCATCACGGACGAGGATAACACACTTCATAATTGCGTTCAGTAGAATATGACCACTCATTTAGTGCCTGACCTTTGCTTGGAGAAAGATCTGTGAAGCTGAAGCAATAAGAGCTTTTTCACTGAAATGAGCTACAAGGTGGAAATGAAATGTATCTTCTTAGAGTCCGAGGTATAGACTCTGCTGCGGTTTGAATTTGGCCATCGTGTTCATAAATCCTTGAAAGTTATAAATTGTAAAAAAAAGAAAATGTATGGGTTTCGAAAAAGTGTTCATCTTGTTGCACCTCAATTAAAACAAACTGATGCCATGTACTTTATTTTAACTACATTATTAAAAAAAAAGAAAATTAGCTGCATGCCTTTTTGTAATATGCTGAAAGCATTATCGTGCAGAATTAATGTTTCATCTACCTTTGAAGGTACTTCAGGGAAATTTTACAAGAAATAATGAGTGCGTAAGGATTCCCATGATCCTCCCAGATAACTTTCTTCATATATAATTACAATCCACTTATAATTTGTCAAACTGATTTTCCATGTTGTAATTTTGCTATTCTGTACACACGACATTCTGCTGCATGTTCTTCCCTCCTGGAAGAGGCATCCCTCTTCTTTTGCTCTTTCTGAGGTTTCTTCCATTTTCCCCCTTATACCACGAAGGGGGTGCGAGGCTCTAAGGATAGAGGGTGTCGTATGCTGCACAGATTGTAAAGCCCTCTGAGGCAAAGTTTTTATTTGTGATATTGAGCTGTAGACATATAAATTGACTTGACTTGGTTAAATACAACCAGAGTTGTTCCTTGTTGATGTGAGGCTTTTGTTTCCGCATTTAATTCAGTTAAAAGCAGACATTAAAAACACATGTTATTGTCTTTTACATAAGAGGACTTATAAATGCAATACAATGGGATTGTTTGCAGGTGACACAAGTGCACAGATGGTAACACTTGGATGTTCTAACACCAGCTGTCTGTGTTTGCATTTCATTTGTACTATCAGGTGAGCCGTCTGCTGATGCTGGGTGGGGCAAACGTGAATTACCGTACTGAAGTCCTGAACAACGCGCCCGTCCTTTGCGTTCAGTGCCACCTCGGTCACCAGGAAATTGCCTCCCTGCTGCTCGAGTTTGGGGCCAGCGTAGACGTGGTGTCTGAAAATGGCATGAACCCACTCTGCTTCTCAGCTGCTGCAGGACACTTGGGATTAGTCATGCTGCTCTGCAAGAGGGTGGGCAAGGTGAGGAGCCCACATTTTTAACCCTTCCGTTTTTTAATAAAGATGAGTTATAAAAATAGAACTTGTGATCATAAAAACTGTCTTTCGGCTAAAGTCATGTCTATCTGCACAGACTTGATTCAAAGCTATTTAAACATGCACTACATTTACCCCAGGTGTTGGCCATATTTCCTGGGTTTCAGTGCAATAAAACTAACCATGTTTTATTCCCACCAGGTTGATCATGTGGATAAGAGTGGCCAGTGTGCACTGGTCCATGCTGCTCTCCGAGGACATCCAGAAATTATCCAGTACCTGTTGGAGCTAGAATGGAGTGCTGAGGGGCAGCAGCAGGACTGCGCTCTGAAGAACAAAGCTCTGCAGCAGGCTTTGATAGCAGCCTCCAGCATGGGACACACGCAGGTCCAACATCACACACATGCACATATTTAACTTCACTCACAATTAACCCTCACCAGCCCGCGTAGCCTGGGAATATGATGAAGAAACTTGACTCTCCTCCTCCGCCCTGTTTGCACCGGGGATTTTTAACGTGAAACTGCTTTATTTAGTGTTTAAACCGACTTTACTCACCGTTTGTTCCGGGAAGGAGGAGATCTCTGCGGATAATTCGGCTCCCTGTAAAAACCTTCTGAACGATAAACACTGAAGGAATCCGGGACAAGCTAACTGTAATGACCGCAACAGTTGTGAAGATCTTCACCTGTGTCCGCCATGTTTTGCACCATGATACAGCTAGCGATACGAGTGACGTAGGACGGCGAACAAAAATGAAAAGTCACAAATAATAGCGCCATCTGCTGTTTAAAAAGAGTATCGCAATTCCTTTTTCATCCTACCGACTTCGCAGTGCAGTGCCTTCGGCTGCAAAGGTGCATTTCAGGCTCAAGGTTTATTTTGGATTCCTCATTAGTTGGAATGGGATCCCGAGGCCCGGCTCAGAATAACAGAAATGGTGCAAGCTAAGCTGTCAAGCCACATGTAGAAGAAGACCCTGTTAAAGTCAAAGTATTAATCAGATTGGACTCAACTCGCATAACCTCATACAGTGGTTCAGGGACAAGTGGTTCTGTACTCTGCTGTGATTAATTTATAAGAATGTTCTCAGGCAGCAATATCCCACTTGATGTTATTTTGCTAAAACATTTGCCTGTTGTTTAACCTCTTGAAGGTTTATTTGATATCTTTTGCAGAAACAGTATGCCATTAATCTAAGTTTATTTTTGGCAGGTTGTGAGAGGCTTGCTGGCGTTGAATAATGAGCATGCTGTGCAAATTGATAGCCACGACACCCTGTGGGGAGAGACAGGTATGTTTCCATCCATCTTGTTTTGCATTACGTGACTCCCTAGTATCATCGCCACTGTGCTTGCATGCTGCAGTGAAAGGTCTTGTATCTCTATTCTGCACAGTAATGCTCTGTTTGATGCAGAGGCCGCTCATCCCAAATGAATGAGCATGTTTAAGGCTGTTCTCCTGCACTGTACTTCCTGGTAAAAGCATTATATATTGCGCCTCATGTGGGTTTCTACTTAGTTTGGTCAACACAGTATTTCCTCAGAACAATGATTTTCCAACATGCTGCAGGATTTCAGCTACAGTATCCCCCTCGGTGCTCTACGATACTGCAAACAGTTGCGCCACCATATGTTGTATACATTGCCATTCACATTTAGGTATACCGTGGATATTGTGTAGAATTACATCTTTCTTATAATCCACTTAGATTTTCACGTGTACATTTAGCTGTGGATATTAGTTTTCATGTGGAGAAAGTTTTTGGGGCTACTGGTGTGTTTGTGCTTCTGCCTTTTTAAAAGGTGAGTGATGATAGAAAAATTGAGACAGAGTTTCAGGAGTAGATGTTGTGGACAGTGGCTTTTTGTTGATGGAAATGTTGCAAAAAGCCAGGGGACAATATAAAGTCTAAAAGCAGGAAGTGGCTGTCAGGTGTATAACTCCAGGCATCATGGTTTGTAAGCCACTGCAGAGGTGAAGTGCTGATAAATATACTGTATTAAAAGTATTTCTGATTCACATTATGTAAGTTTCAGACACATGCAGTTAAAAGCTCCAGTATTTCTTGTGAATGTTTTTGAAATGTTGGACACTTTTGAAAGGTTTACCTCTCATCTTCAATGTGAGACTTGAGTAATCCAGAGCTATAAATGTTCAAATCGAGCCCATTTTGGTTTGAGAACAACGTTTGAAGCTTTTTGAGAACAATCATACCTAGAATAGATTAAAAAAGGCAAATTTTAATAATAGTCTCTCTTTGTGTCTGCCTGAGTTTTAAGCCAGCAGGATTTAGCACTAAAAGTTTGGTGCTACAGGAATGTAGGTCAGCCTATTAGTGGAGAGGCTGTCCACAATGTGGCTAACTGGTGCTTGTGCCCTGCTAGATGACTGCAGGACTTCAGACCTTATTACAGTCCTGGGACAAATGAAAAATTCCTCTGTGGAGCTGCTGCTCCGTTTCCACTGAAATGACTGGAATCTGTGTTGTGGGACAATAGAAACACCTGCCCTCTCGTTGTTGAAAACCAAATACATTGCCCAAGTCTTTGAGTGATATTACATAACCTGATGTGTACCCTGGACATGACTATTACTGTGAATAATAATAATAATAATCATACTCCCCATAAACATTGACGCGCCGCCTGTCACTGCGGCGGTATGTACCTCTCAGCTCTATTTACAAAGTGGATGTTAAATCATAGCCAGCACCCTCTTGGCATGCCTTCTAAAGTAATGAAATATTAGGTCACAGGTAGCAATAGAAAGGCGCTGACCTGAAACAAAGTCACTCCAACACCCTTGAGCACGTCTGCATATTTAAATGTTTTTGCACCCACCTGGAACTCATTTAAAACAAGATGCAAACTAATTTGCTATCAGTTAGTAAACACAATAGAGGCAATCATGTATTTTTTTGTGCACCGAGTCGTGCTTGGGGACATGGAGTGTTTATTTAGTGTGTTACAGGTACAGATGCAGCCTTGTAGCGTACACTACAGTCAATACAACTGTTTCTGTTCATGTTGGCTGAGTGCAAACAACAGAAATAATTAGCACTATAGCACGATATAGTTTCACCTCAAATGGCTTTTCTACTATTCGGCGTGCATATTTAATAATCGAACCTGCTGGCAGCCGGCACTCTGATGCAGAGAATGCCAGAACAGACAAAGTTCCTGCAATATCCATTTTCCCACCAGCAATTCATCGCCGTCTCTGAAACAATTCTCTGATAACAACCTGCCCCTGTGAAGGAATAATAGGAATAAATGGAATAATACATCTCTATGCAAATACACCCAGTGCCTCCAGTGTTTAAATAGAGGCAGAATGAATTGCACTTCTGTGCATGCTCCATCTTTTAAAATCCCCTCTAAAATCCCCTCTTAGGATGCAAAACGCTTCTCACATTATGCAAGGGAAGATAATTTCACTGCACAGAATCGTTCTCGTTGTTGTGAACACACAGCAGTGGGATTGGCTCAAGGTAAAGCTCAACAAATGATTGTGTTGCAGGGCAGTAATCCTTTGTAAATCATGTATCATTTTTGATACATTCTGTTGTTTCTACCCCGTGGTATGTACAGATGACTATGCACCATCCTCTGGCTTTTTTTTGCTAGGCATTCTAAAAATGAATAAATGTATAATATCTAATGACAAAGTAGCCAGTGGGTACTTCTGTGTATGGTGTTCATGTCAATTGTTTTCATTGCAATAATCCATTTAAATCTCAACATGTTTATTTGATTTGAGAAAGGATTTAAAATCCTTTCGACATTTATTTGGAGGTCAGAGCTTTTCTGTGTTTGTAATGTTAAGAGCTTTCTTACGAATGGTCTCAAGGTACTGGTGACTGGCTGCCCACTGCTCTTCATACTGTAGTTAGAAGAGTTTAAACACAGTAGACAAGTTATTCTGTACCCGGCTCTGCTGTTGTTCTCTTTCATCCAAAGCACGCAAGTGCTCCTGTTGTATAATAGGAGCACAGCATGAGCTAACCCCGGCAGCTATTTGTGGGTTTGCTCAGGTGCCTCGGGAAAGGATGCTCTTTATTCTCGCATCAATTGACAAACACCTGCATTGAAACCAACGCTGTTTACGGTTTTCTGTTTTTCTGCCTTATTTATCGGTGTTTTGTAGACAATATTCTTTATTTATCCAACATGTCATGCCTCTAAACAGGAAGTCAAGAATTTGTTCACAAAGGTAGAAGCCAAGCAAAGCACAAATGTATTTCTTATGTTATTGCGCATCCAGTTGAAGGGCCACAGGGACCCATTGTTGATCTCATGCTTTCAAAATGTGGCACTTTGAGCTGCAATTCTTGTATGAAAGGTGCTATACAAATAAAGTTCATTATTATTATTATTATTATTATTATTATTATTATTATTATTATTATTATTATTATTATTATCTGCGAAGGCAAAGCAAAACGTGTCATTATAAAATCAAGAATCAATGTCTCGGTGTTGCCTTTTTATACATTTAAATTGACATTTCCTCCCTTATTAAATTATACTTAATTGAGTTATCTATTAATGTTACCCTGAGAGAAAAAACTAGTTAGTTAGCGAGAAATAAATCCCAAACTTAAAATGCTCCAGGTTGTTTATCTGCAGAGCGTCGGTTAAAATATCAGATCACAACCTCTTCATTGTTGTTGGTGTGTGTTGGGTTTATTCATCCCGGTGGTGGATAAGAACATTATTATGTGTTTTACTTTGTAAATCTATTTGATCAGGCAGTGACTCAGAGTCTCCTCACTAAACTGTCAAGCCAGCTTTGAAGGTGGGCTCCAGGAGTAGGCAGACCAGCGTTGAGACAGAGACGATGAATAGCTCACGACAACATCAAATAAGATGAAGAGGCAAGATTTGTTTTGATAATACTGAAGCAGCAAGAAACAATAAATGACCAAAGCTTCACCTCTGAAGGTCAGGAATGTTGAGATGCTCTAGTGTTTGTGTAAATACTGTTAACTTTAAATGAGGATATGGGAATGGCACTTAACATGGAGAACTTCTAAGAATAAAATGAACAGACGTCACTTTCAAACATCAACAAAGTGCACAGCTGTTGATAGTTTGTTCGGTGTAACCCAGCATCACCCGAGGTGCTGCTAATGTCGCTCCCTGGAGCCCTAACAGCCTAAGTTTAGCTGCTTGGAGGTCTTCGCCGTGTGTGTGAGGATATCCATATTTCGAGCAGATGGAGGGCGGGGTTGTTTGGCTCTCATGACTGTTCATCCAGATGGAAGATGTCAGTCAGATAAGAAGGCTCAGCGGCACCTTAAATCTCTCCGAGGTGAATGCGAGAGCGGAGTTGTCTGGATTCTTACGCTGGATCTCACTCTGTTTTGACAACCGGCGCTCATTTAAGACCGGCCCATCTGCTGCCATGTGTCGGCAGCAGCCGATAAACTGTGAGCGTTGAACGTTGTCTTTGTTTTCTTCATAGACAGCACAAAAATATTCATTTATTTTTTTGTTACAAATGAATGAGACAGTTACATCCAATTTATCGGATTTAGAAAAAAGGACAGAAAATATGAACACGGGTGTTCAACAGAACTGTTTGACTTTGTCGTCTAATGTTTGTCTGTTGATGCATAAAATGATTTTCATCTTGCTGTACAAGGCCCGGGGAGCTTTAGGCGGGAATTTAATGAGTTTAATAAGCATAAGATAATTGTCTGTTTTAAACTCAATTAGCACACAACATTAGCTTTTCTCTACTCGTCTTTGAGGAATAAGATTCTGGTTCCTTTTCCACATGCTGTACTTGGGTTACTAAAGACCTCATGAGCAGCATAAGCCTCTGTGTACTGTACATGTTATCACTAATCTTCTAGCTATGCAGTGTCTTCATCTTAAATTATTCCTCTGTGCAGATCTAAATAAGGAAGATAGACCTACATCCATCCTAACATCTCCATCCTCTCTTTTAGCTTTGACTGCAGCAGCAGGCCGGGGGAAGACGGAGGTATGCAGCTTCCTGTTGGAGCAGGGGGCGGTGGTGCAGCAGGTCAACCGGCGGGGGGTGTCTCCTCTATTCTGCGCCGTCAGACAGGGACACTGGCAGGTGAGACACGCTGAGCTATCCCTCTGTATCCACAGCGACCACACTGCTTCAAACTACAATTTCACCCCCACATTTTATTCATCCAAGTCTTCTAACAGTGTGTAGTATTTTATTGTTTTCACAATATAGGTTTTATATCCTGTCCTTAGAGCTACAGCATCTCTGGTAGGGCTGTACTGAATAGTTTCATTCACAACGTTCATATTCAAATTCTAAATCAACATTTGAATGCTGCGCAGCTTCTTTTTTTTGTGTATGAATGTTTCCAACTCGTGTGATCCAAACATGTCCAATAACTCCACAGTGTTGTCAAGTCCAAAAGTCCATTTATTGAAAAAGGATAAGATGTAATAATTTCCAAAATGTACATCTTTTAATCTAATGAAATGTTCATCTTAAATCCATATTTGTTGGAAACATTTTCACTGGGGTCAAAAAGCAGGAGAGGAATGCACTGACGAGTTCTAATCATTAAAGAAAGTTGATTAAATAAAACTAGAGCTCATACATACATCAATAAAGGTTTTCAAATGCAAAGAAAGAAAGACCCTTGCCTCTGGACTTATTGTTTTCCTGACACATGGTCCTGGTCCTTGCTAACTGAAGGGTTGTGTGTGCGCTCGGTGCACCTGGATGTCGGTTCTCTGACTGTTTTTGTGTCTTTCCCAGATTGCAGAGCTGCTGTTGCAGCACGGTGCTGATATTAACATCAGTGACAAGCAGGGCAGGACCCTACTCATGGTGGCTTCCTGTGAGGGTCACCTGAGCACCGTAGAGTTTCTGCTTTCTAAAGGTGAGGTGCAACGACATCGGGGCCACAGAGCATTCAGTCTCATTCACCAAACCTTCACTAGACAGTGAATACTGGACGCATTCAATGAAAGTGTGTTAATATGAAGAGTTTAATGACCATTGTTTGTTTCAAAGGTGCATCTTTAACTTCGATGGACAAGGAGGGACTGACGCCCCTGAGCTGGGCATGTTTAAAAGGACATAAGAATGTAGTGCAGTATTTGGTGGAGAAAGGTGCGGTCATCGACCACACGGACAAGAACGGACGAACACCGCTGGACCTCGCTGCCTTCTATGGAGATGCAGAGATTGTAAGTGAAAATAGTTTCAAACAATTCAACACCACCATTCATTTAGCCTTAACGGCACCCCTTGGCCATTATTGAACACGTACAGTTCTGCGTTAGGCCAGCTCATGACAGTCAACTGTGTTTGTGAGTTATCCGTGTGTGCTCCCATGCAGGTCCAGTATCTGGTGGAGAGAGGAGCAGTGATAGAGCATGTGGACTACAGTGGGATGAGGCCTCTGGACCGGGCCATAGGCTGTCGGAACACGTCAGTGGTGGTGACTCTGCTGAAGAAGGGGGCCAAGCTGGGTACGCACAATGCTTATTTTTCTCTGTGAATATGTACATGCATGTAGTTTAGTACAGTTAGTTCTCCCACTTACAGTAGTCAGCTGTTACTCCTGTGGCCTCTAGAAACGTTTCTGTGTCCGCTGAGTTCTTTCATGACTGAGAGACTCTCAGTATTTAGTTTTGCCTCCATATCGAGCTTGTTTCTGTCTCGTTCAGCATCTCATGGTACTAAGAATAAGATCAGACTAATTTTGTGGAATGTTGCGGAAAAACCCTGTTTCCACTCCTGCTCTTCACTCACTGCTCAGCGCGCGTGCGTGTTCATTTTTACTGGTATGTCTGTGTCATTCCTCTTCTCCCTCATGTGCTGCTTGGCTAATTTAAGATTGTGACTTATCACCTAAACGACATTCATAGAGCTATCTGGGTCTGCGGTTTATCTCCAGTGCACACTGCTGTCTCAGAATAAAAAATAAATGTTTTCAAAAAAAGTAATGGGAAGAACTTAAAATGTTCTTTCAGCGCAGTTAACACTGCATGCACTTACTGCTGAAAACACAAGGCCATTTAAAGCTGAGTGACAAATTGTATATTGTCACGATACACTTTGTAAGTCTTTTTCCTTTCACTACGAATGACTCCTTGCTGTTGCATGACCTCTTTTCTCTTCACTCTCTCTCTCTCTCCCTTAACTTTTTCTTAACTGCCTTCAATAAACTAAGGCTACAGAACGTCACCTTACGATCGATCAGGTACAATCTTTAGGTAACTTTACCTTGTACCAATTTACAGAGAATACAGTGATTGTACTGTTGGCAACAGTAACAACAACATAACATGCCTCCCTTCAACTTCTCTCTTTCCCCTCTACACCCACAGGGAACGCTGCTTGGGCCATGGCTACTTCCAAGCCCGATATCCTGATCATCCTCCTTCAGAAGCTGATGGAGGAGGGAAACCTACTTTACAAGGTAATGTGGCACTGGCAAAGACGTCACTTACTGTCAACTGTAAAGAGCACTTTCCTGTTTTATTCAAATGTTCCTAAACGCCACACCTGCACTGAGTTATTATCAGATGATGTCGTGTTGTGTTATATGGAAGTGAACAAAGCACTGAACAATAGCTCAGCCAGCAATCATTTTTCTAGCTGAGTTAAGTGCAGAAAATGAATAAATGTGTATGTTCCACACCACTCGCCAAAGGAGGCATGATGCCTGACATTTAACAGATTGAGTTTGTGGCAGAAAGGACAAACCTGTCAGGTGTTCTCGTGTGTCTGATGTATGTGTGATTGATGTGAAGGGAAGGATAGAGTCGGAGAACAGCTATTGCTGGAGTATCTGCTGAATACCTTTGCCCTGCTTCTCTCCCCCACCTCTTCCTTCTGTCCTCTATCTCACTGCATGTTTGCCCTCCATGTGTCCTCCAGAAAGGGAAGATGAAGGAGGCCGCCCAGAGGTACCAGTACGCCCTGAGGAAGTTTCCTAGAGAAGGCTTTGGCGATGACCTGAAGGCATTTAAAGACCTGAGGGTCTCTCTGTATCTCAATCTCTCCCGCTGTCGCAGAAAAACCAACGTAAGCCTCTCGAGACGATTTTTTTTTTTCTTTATTCCTCAGCCAGTGCTCTATTTTTAGATGATCCTTTAATGACTTCAAATAATTTTGTCAGTGAGTAATGCATATCATGGGGCATCATTAAATGGATATTTGGGTAGGAATAGACTCTTTCTGGGACGAATCCACAATTGTTTTAGAGAAAAAGATAAATCTGTGATTAGGACTCCAGCATGTGAAATGATTTGAGCATGTGTGGGCAGGGAAAGCTCGTTAGTGTTCAGATGGTAGCAGGGAGGAAGTGGAGAGAAAGCTACAAGCGCACTGGGCAGTGGACTCAAATCTTCTTGTAAAACAATCTCAGCTCCTGCATGTTCCAGCCTGTCTGCTCACTCAGCCATCCCGAGTTTAACTGTGCCGAGCAGTTTCCTGTTCATTTTCACTCCATGTTCAAAACTGAAGGATGAATTAAATTACTAAATAGTAATTTAACTCCATTTCAAATGAAATGGAGTAGAAATTTAAAATAATGACTAAAGCAAACAAAGTTATTTTTCAAGCTGTTCTGTCTTTGAATTTGTAGGTAATTGATTCTGCAGAACAGTGTGTAGTCATAACTCTTAGTCAGAAGTCTAGAAGGAAGACTTTTGAAGCGAGCCAGCTGTTGATGTGATTACATGCTGCAAGGAGATCTGAGCGTAACGGCCACCATGAGGTTATCTGTTGTGTGCTTCTAGAGTAACAGCACTTAAGGGTTCCTAACAGCTATTTTATTATGGAGCAAAAGTGCGGGAGAGATGAATACCGATATGTCTTCAAAGCAATAAATGGGACATAACAAGCAACAAGGACAAATTGTGTATCCTGCATATTTTTTTATGTTTATTCCTGCGATCAAGACAGCCACATGGGCTTGAATATCAACTTGTTGACAAATGTATTGATTGCTTTTATTGTAGGATTTCGGGATGGCAGAGGAGTTTGCAACAAAAGCACTGGAGCTGAAACCCAAATCCTATGAGGCCTACTATGCCCGCGCAAGAGCTAAAAGAAGCAGCAGGTAAACTATTTAGCACGCAGCTCCTGCGCTCGTTATTGGTGGTGAGTTATATAGTCCGTGTCTGGTGACAATGTTTCTCTTCTTTCTTCCTCCAATCCACAGGCAATTCACGGCGGCCCTGGCTGATCTACACGAAGCAGCCAAGCTGTGCCCCAATAACCGGGAAATCCGTCGTTTGCTGGCTCGAGTAGAGGACGAGTGTAAACAGATGCAGCGCACGCAGATTAAAGGAGGCCTCGCTGGGGCTGCTTCCAGCCAGGTGCCAGGAGGCCACGAGTCGGACCAGGAGCAAGACGAAGGACAGGAGGACCCTTCAGAGCAAAGCCTTGCCAGGAGCGTGGAGGGACAAAGAGACATCCTAGAAGAGGAGGAAGAGGAAGAGGAGGCCTCGCTGCACGACAGGACACCTGAAGCCTGCTGGACCCAGAACAGTTATTCCTACAACAGAGTATTACCCTCTGAGCCCGTCAGCAACAGTTTAGGACATCAAAGTCTGAGCCCCAGCTCACCCCCAGGCCCTGGCAGACTCCCCCCCCACCGGTACCCTCGAGAGCACCGGGAGGCGCTGGCCCAACAGGGAAGGGTCCTGCAGCCCACCAAGCAGGCCCAGATAGTCAAGACCAACCAGCATATGAGCTCCATGCAGGTTGGGGGAGGGGCCGTGGGGGGCCGCGTGGCAGGGGCCAAATCTCAGTACGCGCCCTCCAGTCCCTTACCGAGCCGACACATGTCCAGTATGCTGAAGCCGGGCCCAGGTATCGACATCAGCCCTCTACCGCCCCCAGCTGACGAGCCTGTATACGGGAACCGCATGTCCACCTCCATGGCTCACAGTTGTGAGATTGAAAGCCTCCATTCCTCTCAGGCTTCCTACTCATCCGGGAGCAGCTCCAAGAGCCCGGGGCAAGACCGGTTGTCTGCCCACTCTGCATCGTCCCTGGATGGGTTGGCCTGCTCCGGTCCCGCACCACAGGGAAACCACACTGACGCAGTAAAGGAAGGGATTTGTGGTGCAACAGGATCACAGGGAGGAGGCAGCAGCATGCGTGTCTCCAGCTCCACCAGTAGCCTGGCGTCCAGCAGCAGTCTATCAGACAGCGGCAAGCTCGGACCCGATGTCCGCACCAAGATCTCTGACAAAACAAAGCACAGCCAACAGGCCAGTTCAGCAATAGAGTTCAAACCCAGACCTTTCATGGGCATAACGGACAAGACGGCACGCTTTTTCCAACAGCAGCAGCTGATCCAACAACAGCAGCAGCAGCAGATCCAACTGCAGCACCACAGCTTGCAGGGTCACCCGAGCCTGCAGTCTGTGGGCCGCAGCTGGCTGAACCACTCGTCCGACGGTCTGGTGTGTCACAACATGTCAGCGATGGGCCTGCTGCCCGTCGAATGTGAGCTGCCTTACGCCAAAACAGTGAGCACTTACCAGGAGCAGCACAAACCTCCACCACCTCAGGGTGCTATGGCAATGAGTGGCATACAAAACGGCATGCACGCCAAGGAATTCACAGAGAAGTTTTGCCAAGCCGCCAACTGTTACAAAGAGTCCAAGCCAGCACTGGCAATGCCACACACGTTCATGGACAGTAAACCCAAGCAGCCTGGCCTCGCCCGAGATAATCCTGCCATTCACGTAGCTTCAATGAAACCAAAGCGATCATTTATAGAATCAAATGTGTAGAGATGTTTGTTTTTATCTCATACAGTCTACAACGCACACACTAGCAACAATCTAAAGTGAGGAGTTGTTTTATTTTTTTTAACCAACCTCCAACAGAATGGTCTCACTTTTAAGCCTTGTTAGAAGTAGTGTGCAAGCTGTTTGTCTGTATTCACACAGGAAAACAGTGTACTGAATGCTCCAGATTGTTTCCCCTCCCAACCTGTTGCTTGTGACTGTCAGCTTCTGTTACATGACAACATGTCCGCCGTCATACAGCCAAGCTGGAGACATTGCACTGAAGGAAGTATTTGGACATGTAGTGTACAGTCCTCATCAACGCAACGGTGACAGTGAGCACTTTATACACACTTAGGCCGCTCAAGAGCTTAAACAACATATTCAGTTACAGTATAATGTTATTACAGAACAGTTTTGAGTGAAATGGGGTTTGAACTGTGTTCATTACGTCCATGGGGCTGAGAGGAGAAATAAGGAAGAGAAAGTCCTCGGTGAAGGTGTAAGAAAGTCTAAAAGGACGGACATTCCTGTGTTTTACGAAGGATGTTATAGATCCTCTTGTGTATATTATATAAATATGTATTTTTCCTTTTCAGTGAAGATCTATGTTAAGTGTATTGACAAGTTCAGACTTGTGTATTTTGAGTTTTATGCACAATGTTGTTTAAATGGTGTTAAAGGTTCTAAAAAAGCATTTGTTAAAGTGTTTGTACATTATATAAATCACCATTAACATGGAATTGAAATCCTTTCTGTATCTGCTTGTTGTTGCTGTCTAGCTTAATTTATTTACAGCGCCAATGGCTTGGTTAATTGTAAAAGCAATATATTTTATATAGTTATTTTTGCACAGCTAATAAGACATTTAATGATTCTTAATAATGTTGAGTTTACGTGTATGCTACAATTGCAGTTTATATTACAGAGTAAAAAAAATCTATAAAAACAGAAATGGTTTTGGGGCACATTGCCATCAGCTCTATTTTAATATGTACGTTTAATGCAATTGTTGCCATGTTTTCAGTATTGTGAGCTTTATTAGCTGTGATCACATACTGTTATAGAGCATTACTGCCATAGCCACCATGGGAGAGAAAAATAAAGACTCACTGAGGAAAAAACAAACAGGTCTGCTGACTTTTATTCTAAAACACACAGCTGCCCAAGTCAAGAGAACATTTAATAATCATCATGAGCCTGTGTAAACATTTTACAGCCGGTCGATCGCTGCCATAAAGCCTCAAGTAATGCAACAGATCAATAAAGTGAGAGTAAGATTTGCTGAACAGTGGCCTCTGTGGCCACAAATGTCAATTGCAATGACATTATTGACAATGGCACATTACATTTCCATTCATTTCTGCGTTTACTTCGCATCTTTACATTTGGAACATCGCCTCAAAACAGCTGAAATGTAGCGGAGACTAGTCATGCTCAACAAAGTTTCTCAGTTACACAATAATATATATATAAAAAATTAGCTATACATAAATAACATTAGCCACCACTTGCTACTGGTCATATCAGACCTAGCTGAAGCTGTAGCAGCATCGAGTGTATCGATTAGTTAAAGCAATGCTTCATTGTTGATTGTCTCACTTTAACCCTGTAATTGAAGCAATATTATGTAAGGTTCTTTTTCCTGAACAGAAGCCACTGTGGCCACAAGTGACCATTATGGGATATAAGATGACAGTAGAAGAGGTAGAGAACAGCCATAAGTAATGTCGGTTACACGACAATATCTATCTAAAGTTAGCTAACAATAGCCACCATGTGGTGTATTCAATTTATTATGAATTCAATGTTTTATTTGAGCGGTAGATTGTGTTATTTCTACATTCAAAAGTTACATAGTGCTTTAAAGAAGGTACTATTATGTAACAATTTATTAAACACTTTGTATTGCAAATGTGTGAGCGGACAACCTTAGCTTGCGTGCTTGATAACATGACTAGCAAAATAGTTTCCGAGTGAATGTTAGTTTGCTAGCTTGCCAAAATTACTTCACCAGCTAACGTAATCCATAACACAAACTGTGTTGATTTTAGCCAACAATAAAGAATGCATCAGTACAAAGCAAAAGGTGTCTAACGATTTCTTTCTACAAGCCAAGAGCAAGCGATGCAAGGCTAGCCAACTGTAACCTAAGCTAAGATTAGCCACCTAGCTGTAATTTAGATTTTGCGTTTGTTGCTTTGTAACGTTAGCTGACTAACTCGACAGTATCATGGAGCCAATAGTCCAAATAATATATTGGAACATACAGATGGTAAAATAATTTTTAATGTGGATGTAATGGCATTTTGGCAGATGACTGCTTGTGCCTGCGCGAGCAGCAGGATCATGACTGCAGTAAATTCAGCATAGTTCCATAGTTTTTAAATGTATTTTTTTTATTCTTTACAAAAAAATTAAATGAGCAGTTATGCCGACTATTAACTGGATAAATATATGTTAAATTATCCGAGACTTCAGATTCTGGATTATTTTGTTAGATTTGTACAAATACCCTGAACAAAAATCGTATTTATAGTCATTACTTCTTTCAAAGAGAGTGCAAGCACTTATCAGATGAGCAGTACCTCTTTTGTTGGATTCTGACAAACAAGCTAGAATGAGCTGCGGTGTACTGGCTCGACTTCCAGCGTGTTCTTTCCCTCTTCAGAGATCTATTGGGAGTGAGGAGCGTAGTCTGTAGCAGAAGGTTCTCATGGGGCTGGTTTTGTTCTTGCCCCTGATCCAGCTCTCGATGGATTCTCGCTCATGGGAATATCCGTCTGTGGAGTAGACACAGTTTGACACCTCATACACACACACTGAGATAAAGTACAGTATGTCCGTCTTTGACTTGGACATTGTACAGGTTTTAAGAATGTGTCTAACCTGCAGCAATGACTGGATCCTTCAACAGCTCTCTTGTGATTGGACTCGTCTGGGGCCTCTGAACCGCTCTCTTCTTTCTTCAAGGCCTCGACTTTCCTCAGGAGACGACCGCGGAGGCTCACAGACTGTGAAAATCTAACAAACTTCAGTGAGTACGACTGATAAAATACATCACACACGGTGCAATTTTAAAACGTAGTGAAGCAAAGATTGATGATAATTTAAAGGATACAAAGACTTTACATAAAACAGCTATTTTATTTTAATGTTATTCCATTAACAGGGTTGTTTCCTCAGTGAGGCGACAGACACTCGACAGACTGACTTTGTCCTTTGATAAAACAAAAGGCAGGAATAAATAAATCTGCACCGCCGTTCAATCCATCTGTGCCACGATACAAAGAGCCAGACACGCTCACTGTGTTGTGATGGCTTCACAACTCAGACAAGGTGTCACCTCTGAGGAGTTTGTGTGGGTTGTTAGTTCAAGAGTTAACATTTTTCATTATTATACTAGAGAATAAAAACGACCCAAAAGTGTAACGTATTACTCTGCACACAGCTGCAGGTCTCTGCCCACTGACAGAACCCTTTGATTTTGTCATCAGCTGCACAGTTCACGATGGGCTACAATACAGGGAGGACCTTTACAGCCACTCATTATAAGTGATGTGTCCGTGTAAAGTGGCAGAGGGATTCAGAGAGCAGCTGCAGTGACATTTTCCAGCCTGCAATCTCAAATCCAGGAGAGATTTAGTATCAAATATATTGAAATATTGCAAAGTCTAAATTGTCTTCATTTCAAACTGCAAGAAAGGAAGTGGAGCAGTTGATAAAGAATTGTACCAAACGGAGTTAAAAAATAATACCTGACACTAAAAATTAAGTTTTAACAATACATTTTTTAAATAATGGGGTTTTTAATTGTTTATTCAGCTTAAAAATATAATTTCCTCAACCCAAAATTAACACTAAATAGTCAAATTTAAGCAAAATATTTCTAAATCACTAACTTTTGTGAAATTTGTGGTTTTCGTGTTGGAAATTAATTCTGCACATTGCCAGGAATAAACCTCTGGTGGGGAAAATAATTTATTATATTTATAAATATTGGTCAAAATTGAATATAGTGAGTCTAAAAACAGACTTGCAATCATCTTATAAAATATCCACCAAAGCAGAGAATATTCTCTCATGTTGCTAAAAACCCAAACATTCCCAGAAGAATATACTTCAGACATGACGTTGGTATCATTGTGCTGAGGATGCTTAACAACCCATCTAGTTCTAGATTAGAGTTTATGACTTGCATCATAAGTTGCGTCTGATGAATATGTGGATTTTTAACACGAGACTTGTGTATAGATTCTGTGTGGTTTTGTTTTTGAATAATTGAGACTGTGTAGTAGTTTGAATTGAATTAAACAAATGTACTCCAAAGCTTCCCCCCACATATCATGATGTATAGGGTCACAACAACAATCGGCACAAAGCCACAGTGTGCCGAGGAACGGCTCGTCTTGCTGCAGCAAATTGCATTTTGTGAGTCAGTCTTTCTTTAGCAGTCATTCAAAGAACAGAAATGAGAGAGGAAGTATGGAAAGCATTCAAGTACACATTACAAACACTGTGGCTTCCTTTTACCGTGAACTCGGCGCCTAGAAAATCCTGCATTTAAGTTTAAAGTAAAACAGGCAGATGCTGCAGTAGAAGCTCGCAATCATAAATACTTAACTACGAGAAAAGTGATGTTGCTCAATCAAAATGTCCTCTCGATGAAACACGTTGAACCTATTAAGTCCTCCGATTGATCCAATAAATTACTCTTGGATAGAAAAACGGCACTTAACAGCTCAACGGGATTTAAGATTTCCATAAGTTCCCACATTTTTCATGGCAGCACAAGCCATTAGTACTATACGGTCCACTTTACATTTAGATTGATAATTTGATGAGACGCTACAATAAAACTGCAGAATGAGGCTGTCACCACAGAGATACAGTGAACCATTTCCAAGAGGAACTTTTTTCTTTCCTCCCCTTACTCAAAGATTCATGAATATTTCATTAAGTAAAGTGCGCTAGAATCTAATTTGCTATGCGTGTGTGTGCTTGTATGTGTAAGTAAGCGTGTGTCTTTGCACGCACACTAACTTACACAAAGGCCACGCATGGAAAATGATAGTTGTCGGTTGCACACAGCACAAAAAAAAGAACAGGAAATGTAGCAATCTGCAGTTTCGTCTGTCCTTGTTCTGTGGTAATGATGAGAGCTGTCCTCCATAATAAAACGCATGGAAAAGAGGACATGCTTTGCATTGTTGAGCAGTGTACAAGGGAAGTTGGCTTCACTGTTGATTTTACTGCGTCGACTGCTGTCCAATTAAATCAAAGACAAAAACTGCCAAAAGGACGTTTTTACCCTGATTAAGGGTGAGGCAGTGATGACGTTAGTTACATGATTACAGTCGGCACAAAGTACCGTAATCAGAGTAAAGACAGCTTGTCTGGGCATTATGGCATTCAAGCAGCATGTCAACTGTGTGTAAATAAAAATTCAAGATGGCTAACTAAAGTAGCACCCATACCTCAACCAAGGAGACCAAATATAATAAGGTTACAACCCCCTTAATGTGTAATAATTAGTTTTCCAATAAGCTGCAGTGAGGATGTGTGTACATCGTTTATTTTGACCAGGTGTGCATACATATGCCTTTTGAAGACAACTTTGTGTAATCCTGTAATCCTGAGATTAAATCTAATAATAAAACATTAATTTAGGTTATTAGCCAATTTCACTAATTATAAATCATATTAATTAGCAGGCTTCGCATGGATCCATAACATTCATTTATAAATGGCACACTTTGTCCTTTATTTTTAAACATACTATTACAATACAATAATTACAATACTATTTATACTCTGTTTAAAGTGTAATTTTGCTGGTTGATGATTATGATTGAAATATAACTGCTCATTATGGTTGAATTAATGATAGGTGCATCAATGATGCTATAAGTGCTATAAAATAGTGCATAATGGTGGCACAGGTCAATCTGATGAATGAGTGCGAGCACAAAGTTGCTTCTGCCGTAAATCTACACTGGTTTGGGCATCTGGCCCCGGGAGTTCTAAATAATCATAAAGTGCTTTTTAAGAGAGACAAAAGATGTCGCTCCAACAACACATCACTTGTTCTTTGGCACTGCTCAACAAACTCATACGGAGAATCAAGGAATACTTCAACATTTTAGGAAATACGCTTCTTTTCTTTCATTTCTAAGATTGATACCCCTCGTGGGGTATGAAGGTAACAAAATCCACCTACAAGCACATCTCCAGCTCACTAATTAACATCTCATTAGTTTAATCAGTAAATAAAAACTGAAATGTTAAAACGACAGTATTTATGTTAAATTATTCCTGCCTTGGTGGAGATCATGATGCTGACCTTTGTACTTTGCACACGCATCTACAGTGTGTCCATCCACTGCAGGGAGAATGTGTTTGTTGTTTTCTGGCAGCAGTTTATTTTTTTTTGCAGTGACTTTCCACACGGACCTTGGACGACCCCTGAATGGACTAATCTTATTTTCAGAGGGATTATCATTGTTTGTGACGTAAAGGTCATCCCGTGGGGTACTGTCCTCACAGCGTGATTTGTGATTGTATAAGCAGATAGAAACACTGCAGCTTCACATCCCTAAATCAGATCACTGTTTGGGGAAGAGTTGTGAGAGGGAAAAATAAATCAGAGCATCGATAAAAAAAAAAAGCGGCTTATATCATACTACCCAATTGAAGTTTGTCATGTTTTAGGATCAAACAGTAAATCCCCTCAAAAAACACTAAGTCCCAGTGTCCCTGCGAGTGTGTGTGTGTGTGTGTGTGTGTGTGTGTGTGTGTGTGTGTGTGTGTGTGTGTGTGTGTGTACTGTACTAATGTACGTGACTTGTGTTTTATATTCCATCCTCACCAATTCCCAGCTCTGCTGCCGTTTCCCTGTTCAGCTGGCCGTCGATATTGTTGGCTTTAAAGATGCTGACGAGCTCCTGCAGTCCTTCCTCGCACAGCCAAGTCTGCACATCCTCCTCTGACCAATCAGCAGCCAGCAGCCAGCAGCCTGGAGTGACCCGGCAACTTCCTTCCTGCAAAACGCACAACAGGAAAAGCTCGGATATTATACCCTCCCCATCTCTTGCAACGAAACTTATGACGCAAACAAACAATTTCCCTCACACTCAACAGAAAAGGACCCACTCCCTCTGTGCTGATTAGACACACACACACACACACACACACACACACACACACACACAGACAGACAGACAGACAGACAGACAGACAGACAGACAGACAGACAGACAGACAGACAGACACAGCCAGCCTGCAGCTCATCAACCTTCACACGACACTATGTGAGTGAGCGGCCATCATTTATCATATGACAACCCACCCTGTTGTGCATTAATGACACGTCACAGCAGCCATCACCAATCATTAGTCATGTGAAGGATAACCCTGAAGACTAGGGGGCGTTGCTCATTACCACGCTAAGTAACTTCATGTTAGCCCCCCAAGCCCCACCCCCCACCTCTTCCCCATTGCATACTTTCCTCCACAATAGATTGTGTTTTTAAAACCTCTAGAACATGCCTGCAGCTAAGATTCTGGTCTACTGAGGTTTCAGGTAAACTGGCATCTCTGCTTGATTTCCTTCTTTGTGTAGGATTGTTGAATGTCGTGACAGCACATCTAGAGGTCTGGATAAACATGCCAACATGCTGAGCAGGCAATCTTTGCCATCTTGTTTCTCTTAGTTTAGTGGGTTGGCATGCTAACATTAGCACTAAAGACAAAGTACAGTGTTGTTAAAAGTGATTTTCCCTTCTTTTTTTTGCAATTGTAAAACTATGTAAAACTAACAGAAATCCTGCCCCGAGCACAGTCTCACTGAGTGGAATTATCCACTTATTGGGTCTGCACAACAGTGAGCAGAGTAACACCTCCTCCTCTCTGCAGCCCGGGCTCAGAGAGTGTGGAGTCTCCCAGTCTAGAAGGCTGAGTCATGAAACCAATGTGCCAAAAGCATGGAAACCTCACAGAGCTTCACTGCAGACAGCTCAGACTGCAGTGTTTAATTAGACAGATGCACATATGAAGCTTTCTTCCTCATCCATCCATTTTCAGCTGCTTATCCGGGGCCGGGTCACAGTGGCAGCGGGCTAAGCAAGGTAGTCCAGACCCGAGGCGTTCCTAAACCAGATGAGATATATAATCTCTCCAGCGTGTTCTTGGTCTGCGGCCACAAATACTCAGCAGCATGCCTGATCTGTATCACTCCACAGCTTAAATAAAACTATAGGTTTATGAAACTAAATGGTTTAGAGTGAAAATATATATTTCTGATCTGCTGATACATTATAAACAATCCAGACCTGGACTAACCCCGCCTCTGAACACAGGTGTTTCTAATCAGTCTGGCTGATTAGACCATTAGCAGCTTCAACCTCACTGAGAATCACTAGACGGCACCAAACTGTGTACACTAATAAGGATAAGAGGGTAGGGTGTCCCGCCATCACAGCTGCAACAAAACAAAACTAACAGGAGAGTGAGGAAGTTGTCAATATCAAGCCTAATTAGTAGAGAAGAGGTCTAATTAAACAACGTAAAAAGGAAAAACAGCTGTGTGGTACAGAAGAGTATTAGGGCCAGGGAAAGGGAGAAAAGATTTAATGTTTTTTTATTTAGAATTTCGTGAATAAAGTCGAAGTGTCAAGAATAAAGTGGAACTTTTTTTATTAGTTCCAGGCATAACACATGACCCATTTTAAAGATTCTCTTTTGACTTTTGAGAGAGTGAGTGTGAGAATGTGAGAGTGAGCAAGTGAGTTAGAGCGAGAGAGCCAGTAAGAGCTAGAGAGAGAGAGTGAGAGTGTGAGAGTGAGTGAGCAAATGACAGTGAAAGAGTGAGAGAGAGTGACAGTGAGAGAAAGAGAGCGAGAGAGTGAGAGTGAGAGTGAGTGAGCAAATCAGTGAGTAAGCGAGAGACAGAGCAAGTGAGAGAGAGAGTGAGAGCGAGAGTGAGAGCGTGAGTGAGCAAATGACAGAGTGAGAGAGAGTGAGAGAGCGAGAGAGAGTGAGAGTGAGAGAAAGAGAGAGAGAGCGAGTAAGAGCTAGAGAGCGAGAGTGTGAGAGTGAGTGAGCAAATGACAGAGTGAAAGAGTGAGAGAGCGAGAGAGAGCGAGAGTGAGAGAAAGAGAGCAAATGAGTGAGTAAGCGAGAGAGAGAGTGAGAGCTAGAGAGCGAGAGAGCAAATGACAGAGTCAGAGAGAGAGAGAGAGAGAGAGAGAGAGAGAGAGAATGATGTTCAGGGCGCCTCTTGTGACCCATTTCTAACATTAGCAGGAAGGAATGGGCTTGTGAAGGTGTTGAGAAACGAATCAACACATTGTTGTTTTAATCTTTTCATGGGATTTGCTGGCATTAAGACATGTTTTGAATAATGCCAGCCTTATCCTTTAAAGGCAGAAGGTCGCTATTTCATTTTTAAAAATTAATAAAAAGTTGTGTTCCCCATTTGCTCCACCAAAGCACGTTTCTTCACCTTCACAAAACAGTATAAAACACATGACCAACACAAAATAACAAGAAAAGCTTTTGATCACATGAAAAAGGACGTGTGCTACAACATGAGCTCAAAGGAAAACATGTTTCCAGGAAACATCAAGAAATTAAATTCTCTTTACCAGACCGATATCTGAACCATTCACACTGAAAACAGCAGTGTTTTTTTTTTTAGCTCAAAGAGTACTGTGCATAACTTTAAGGGGAAAACACAGTGAATGATTTATTTACCTTGGCACACTGTCTGCCTTGATTCAGCTGCTGCAGGAAAAAAAAAAGGGAATAACTTTAATATGTGAAAAGAACAAACCAAGATTAAAAGGGGAGATAAAGAGAAAAGCATATCTTCATTGAGATGGAATTTATTTTGTCAATATCAACCTGACTGACTAATGGCAGATGGGGAGCTGCACTGATGAAGCTTCAAGGCCTCCAGCTGTCTAACAATTGCATCATTTCATTTAGTATTCCAAATGTTTTCTTTCATGTTGCGTTGGAACTTTTTATTTTGAAAGAGGATTCACCTCATAACAACATCTCTGAGGCTTAGTGGTAGTTTGTCCTGCTGCACCGATAAACATCACTCACAATTCCTCCTGCAGACACTGCAGCCAGACAGCAATACATATGTAATAGGAGCTTCTCCGGCTGGATTTCTCCCAAAAACACTCTTTTGGGAGTCTTTAGCGCTTGCTTCTGGGCTTTAAACCAATGCTAACTGTTTAAGAAAAAAGGAGGCGTGATTGTGCATTTGTAGGCACCAACCTTAACAACTCTCTTAAGTATTTACCAGTTCTGCTGACTCCATCTGCTATTCTCCACACGTTTACGGTTCTGTCCATGCAGCCGGTTGCAATCCACGGCATGGTGGGAGACAGAGCAGCAGCAGTCACGTACCTGCAGGGAGAAGGAAGAGGAGCAGAGATGTGAAGGGTGTGTATGACAGACTAAAAAAATTTTCACAGGAAGAGATCGGCTTTTAAAATCACTTTCCCCTCTAACCTTAAAGAATAAAATAAAAATAAATCCAGTCTTAGATCATACAGTATCTTAAATCCTTTCAAGCACTTCAAAGCGCTCTGCTGGTGCCTACCTGCGGTGCCACTTCAATGACTGTCTGGAAAGCAGAGCTGGAGAATAGAGCTGGAGAATACACTATTGCATCACTGCACCCAGTGCTTCTGGGAGAAACTAGTCAAGCAAAAATCACACATTTTGATCTGAAACCCTTTGACTCCTATTTTGCCGTTTGATAGCTGCAGGGATTGCATAGCAGTGGGAGGTCAGGTCATTTACCCGTCGTGCTGTTTCAAAGTGTGGAGCAGGGTTCCCAGGTTCTGTAAACAAAGTACAAACAAACAGAACGGGAATGTTTGGCATTTCTGTGTTTACAGCAGCTGGAATTCATTGTTGAGCGAGAGTAGTGAACGGAGGCAGCAAAGCCAAACAAGAAAACCATTTGTGCTTTACTTACCGCATCATATATCGCAACACTTTTATCCACCGAACTGTTGAATATTTAAAGAGTAAACTTCATTTGCAGAATACATATACATTTGCTTTATAGAATGATCAAAGAAAAAATCTAACAAAAACACATTATTCAAGTGTTTAAATTCTACAAACAGAGCACAAGTTAACCTTCAAGTGTGTTTGAATAAAAGCCAGAAACAGCACAGAGATGCAAACAGAAGCTTGAACACAACAAAATACACTCCTCCTGCAGACTAAGGGGACAGCTGGATCATTGCTCAGCAGTGGCATCTGCTGTTTACAGCACAGAAACAGAGAATCTTAAACATGAAGGAGAGTTTCATTTCAACACAATCCTTCCCAAATGAGCAAATGATTTTACAGCAAATAAAACAAATTACATTACAAAACATTAACCTTGCAGGCACAAAAGTCAATATTCCTTAGCCAACGCAGGAGGGGTTTATTAGAGCTGCTCACACATGTGAAGACAAGAATTGATGTGTGTGTGTGTGTGTGTGTGTGTGTGTGAGAGAGAGATGAGTGTGTGTCTTACCCCGAGACCACCAGCTCTCCATCAGAAGAGAAACACAAGACAGAACTGGAGCCGACTGACTGGTGAGAGTGTCAAGCAGCTTCATGACACAGGCTGAGGGTCACACAGTCACACATACACACACACACACACACACACACACACACACACACACACACACACACACACACACACACACGCACACACACATACACACACACACACACATGGTTTATATTTTATCTATGTATCTGTTCAGCTACCAACCTCCTGCAATGTGTCCACACACAAATTGACAAGAGAAACAACAACCTAACATTCAGTCTGAAACTGACACATCAGCATCATTGCTCTTGCTGTGCCACCTGCTGATAGCTGCTTGGAAACTAAAGATTTTATTTTTGGCACTAAATCTGAGACATTCACAGTTTACGATACAAAGACACTGAGTACTGAGTAGTACACAGTAATAATTCATCGTGCAACAATCTTATGTGCCATCAATCTGTCTGTAGCAGCATTTAAATGATCAACCTTTAAAATACACATTTATTAAATTAAACTCCCTCTTTTCCATCAGAGTAAAAATTCAGTTTTCAGGCATAATTTGTTATTTGCATGCATATTCATGAAACAAAAATGCATTATTAAACCTGACTAAATCAAAAAGTGTACACTTATAAATAATAATAATAAATGTGATGTGTGATCAAGATGTACGCTGCTGGTTGAAAGGAGAAGGCTGCAAAACTGACATGAAAGATTTGACCGGTAGATATGGAGCTGCTAAGTAAGCCAGGACAAGAAATATGTTCCATATAGACGTTGATCCCAGCTTCAAAAGTGGCACCTTGCTTCCCTGAAGGATCTACACTTGAGTCTGTTCCACATAAAACAGCAGCAGAAGAGTTCAAGCATGCAATCTTCTTGCACAGACAAGAAAAATGCACATTTCAGGTGAAAGCTCCTCCACAGAGAAACAATATGTGAAAAATACATTTTAAAGAAATGCGACAAGGACAGACATTATTCTGTGTCTTTCTACAAGCTGCACAGAGATGAAAAATCCCCATAGACTGCAGCGGGACATCACGTGGGACACATCGCATTCTCCCCAGAAATGGACGTTACCACGGCAACATATCTTAGGAACTAACAACATGGCGTGTGTTCACAGTCTGCAGGCTGGCTGCACAACCCATGAACATACACGACATGTTCTTGTTCTGCTGCCGTTCCTACAAGATATAAATGTCACAGTAGATATACTGTATACACCTGATTTCCTCTCCACTCTGCTCCACACACACACACACGCACACACACTCCTCTGCAGCTGCTGTATTTCAGCAGAATGTCTTAAAGTGATCCATTATTAATGACTCAGTCTGCAGCTGATTTATTCCACACACTAATAAAATTCCTCTATTCTACAGAGCGATTTCAAGGTTAAAGCAGTCCTCTCTCTCTCTCTCTCTCTCTCTCTCTCTCTCTCTCTCTCTCTCTCTCTCTCTCTCTCTCTCTCTCTCTCTCTCTCTCTCTCTCTCTCTCTCTCTCTCATGGGAGATAAAGGGGGAGCTTTTAGTTGAGGAAGCAGGCAGAGGGGTCAGTCTACCTGCTCCTTCACGCTGAGAAACAACTCGTATTTTCAGATGGTTGTCCTGTCCACAGGAGGCCAGTCGAAACTCCACACAGCAGCCATCTGCAGATTCTCAATGTTCATTCTCGACTGACGTGAATAACAAATGATAAATATCATCCGACAGCCTGTATGTGAAGTGTATCAACACATGGCAAGCATCTTTTACTCTGTGTGTGGCATAAATATAGTGCAGTGGATTAAAAGGGAGATTTCCATAACAACAAAAAACAACAACAAACACTACACATGTCATTTTGAGTCACGGATACAAATGTGTTGTCTGATCAACAGTTCAAATAATTTTGCTTGATAAATGACTTAAATAATAAACATGTCTAGACGCTACTTGATAAGTGAATATCAGTGAAAATGTGTTTTCTGGTGATTTGGGTAAACTGACCCTAAATATAACTTACCGACTTTAAACTATGGCGCAAAGCTGCAGCAGGTGACTCCCAGGTCGTGTGCGTCCTTCTCAGCATGCAGGAGGTTGATGTCGGTATCCCACAGTTTGAGGTCTCCGTGGGTGCAGTCGGTCACAAACATCTGTCCACAGGGAGAGAAGCAGCAGGCCACAACACTGGCCTCGCTCACTGCACTGCACCTTTAACAGTCAAGAACACTCATTCATAATACATGCAGGGGATACACAAACACTACCATTAACACACCCAGAGAATACACACATGTGGGCCCTAAATCCTGCACTGAGTTTATCAAGATTAATCTAAACCACCTGTGAGAATCTTCAACAGAGAGGCACAGTTATTAACATATTTCATCCTCTTGTCAATAAGTGTTTGTCTAGCTGGCTGTGTTCATTAGTCCCATGCATATGCATTGTTAAACCAGACTTAATGTAGTAGCCAGTGAAGTAGCTCTAATCTTTCTTTAGAACAGCTGTAAAATCCAAGTAGGACTTTGTTAATTACATTTTTTCAAATTCACATTTTTGAATTAGCAGTGAAAAATCATTGTTGGTCTACTCTTGTCGGATCAAACACAAATACACATGCTGGTTCCAGCTTCTAACGTGTGAGGATTTGATGCATGCATTTGTGATATGCAAGTAAGTAACGTTTATTTCTAGAGCACATTTAAAACACAGCTTAAGCTGAGCAAAGTGCTGTACAAAAGAACATTAAAATGTAAAGTAAAAAAAAAAAGAAAAAACCGAAACAGAACATATGAACGACAAATATGTTATAGTAAACTGATTCTGTTCAGATAAAACAAGCTATTAAAAGATGTCACCAGTTTCTGACATTTTATTCACTGAAAGATAATAACTAACACCCAGATTTGCTGATTAATAACTTAGGACTTCCTAAAAAAAAAGCCCTTCCAGTACAGTAGTCATGAATATTTATAAAGAATTAAAATGTCACGTTAAGGCTGGAATTAGGCCAACAGGCACTTTTTTGCTCTAACACTTTTTGATATGGATCTTTAGCTGTTGACGTGATTGCCCCTGGGTCACACTGTACCTGCGTTATGTCTTGGAGGGGAAGTCCCAGAGGACAACGGGGCCATCGCAGGCCCCTGCCAGCAGCAGGGAGGAGTCAGGTGCCACCGCGCACACTCGGAGCGGGCTGCGGGCCGGGTGCTGCAGCACCGCCGCCACCTCACCTGTCTCCGAGCCCCACACGATGGTGGATCAGTCCATGGAG